>NW_003307606.1:810018-822854 GCF_000143455.1 Volvox carteri f. nagariensis
GAGGTCTATGCTCTCAGCGGATACAACCTGGTCACCATGCGCGCACTTGAAGAGGGGTTACCGATCTTCCGTCCGGTCACTTGGAAAACACGCGCCCGTTATCTGGGGCTGCACTTCGGACCAGACTCGGGTTTTGCGTCTTGCACGGATGAGCTGTTCTCGGCTGGCCAACGGGCCATGTTTGCTCTGCGTAACAAGCTGCGCCGGCAGGGTCTGCTGCTACCTAGCGTCGGCATGAAGTGTTTCAATGCGCAAGTTCGTTCTGTCTTATCATACGGCTCGCAGGTGTGGGGGGCTGACCAGGTTCTCGCGATGTTGGAAAAGGGCTATCCGGCTAACGAGGCACCGCGGTCATGCTATTTCGATGTGGCTATACGAGACCGCATGGTCAAGCTCCAAATCTTTTTCATGAAACAATTGGTAGGGACTTCTGTACCACCCCTCCAGCTTCTGTTCATGGAGCTAGGTCAGATGCCGCTACAGCTGCACTGGGCTGAATCCGTATTTCGCTTCTGGAATAGTTTGGTGGAGGACACTAGTAGCGTATACCACAGCGCCTTTCGTCAGGAAATTCGTTTGGCGTTAGTAACGGATTTACAGTTTGATGGTTGGGGATCCAAAGTCATTCGTATCCTTAACCACTTAGAGCATGACTGGGGTGAGGAGGCAGTCGGGGGAGGCATTGATATGAGGGTTAGACGTTACTCGGCTTGCAAGCTTGATGTCGAAGCGCTGATGGATACCCTTAGGACACGTGTCAACGACGACTGGGCGAATGATAGGCTAGCTGTGGACCCTAGAGTTTTCGTTACGGACGGTAGGAAGCCCGGCGTGAAGATGGGCCGCCATAAGCACTGGATGGGGCCACCGAAGCCGTACGCGGGTTATATCCCCCCGGCGCATCATCGTGCCCTAATTCGCTTTCGTTTGTGTGTCTCTGACCTGGCGGTTAACAGTGAGAGCAACAGGGCTAGGGAGCACCGCGTGTGCGCTGTGTGTCGTAGTAATGGTGCTATTGAGGATGAGAAACACTTCTTGGTAGAATGTCCGGCGATTATGTCTGCGCGTCAGAAGATCTGGGACCTCGGTGTGCCCGTCAATGCGAACATCCGTGATATCATGCAAGTGGATGATCAGCGTGGTCTTGCAAAGGCTATTTTTGAGATGTTTCGCTCCCGGCATGAGCACCTAACTACCTAACTTTCTCGGCGATAATAGGCAATTGTGTTTCAGAGTCAAATTGACGCTGTTCTTTCTCATAAACACCCGTTTTCTTCTTGCGTAAAACTTTCCTTTTTTTGTTTGTTTGCTTCGTTTACTTTTTCTCTTTTTTTCTTTTCCCTATCGACGGCGCTGTCAAAGCGGTTCATGAGCCTCCGGGTTCGTTTGGGCCGTACGAGCTCGCTGAAGCTTGTAACATCCATCCATCCATCCAGCAGTGATTATATCCATAAGTCATCGGCGCAATAATGATAGCATCATATAGCAACAGAAAAGTGTACTCTGCGGGGTGTCGTTGGAGCGAGGCCTTCGGCAGATGGCTATGTGCCAGGAGGATGATATCTATTTTGGAACCGAGTAATTTAGATGTTATTGTTATAAAATTATTATTAGTTGTCTTTTGTGAAGAAAATTCATCTGAGGCGGAGTCTTGCACAGTTAGCAGTGCCTCGACCGCGACCGCGTCGGGACGCTTAAAGCCCGCACATCCTTAACAATACTTTAAAATTATACGAGTGCTTGTTGACTTCAGATCGTGAGTATATGCGCTCTCACACATACAGGTCTTGTTTCCGTACTGACGGAGGTACACATGGATGACAGTCTTGGACTAGAACGCAGATCGGTTGTACTGAGCCATCGACCTAAGCGTTTTGCCCTGATACAAACACGATATAATCCGTGCGGGTACATTTCCGATCAAGAAGGTGACAATGACTTATGCCAAGTTGCGGTCCAAATGCTGCGATGCACCGATGCAGCCTAATGTACAGGGAAAAGGTATGTTACGTTATTCTATATCTGATTTTAAAGATGCTGGTTGTGATATAGGAGTTCCATCATGCCGTCGGAGCTGGGCGCTGCTGGACTCTGACGAGAAAGCTTTATCACTTTTCCGACCGCCGGCTTTCAAATTATCAGTGTCAGGACGTTTCGAGTGAGCCTCGGGTTCAGGTGAGGTGCGGGAATGTGCGCCTCTCCTAAGTGGCTATGTCCATGCGTGGAACGATTAAACACGGACCCGACCTCACGCACCACATGGAGGCCAATGACGATTGTCGTTAGCTTTTAAACCCATATTGATGTCATTTACAGCTTCTATAATAACCTAAGACCCGGTTGTATGCCGCGCGGCGAGATAGACATGCATTGGCGAACCGTTTGGCAAATTTGCATTTGTCACCAAGACACTAAGGCGCGCCAATCGCTGGTGTTACAGCTTATAGCTAGTCGTTCCGAGTTGATGGATCAATGTCCGTCCTGTGCGTGGCTCGGAAGTCCACGTCTGTATGGGGATCCATCTCTTCTGGCACAGCGATAACAGATGTTGCGGTTGCTCGCAAACTTCAATGAAATACATTCTAACTTCATTTATCTCTGCGATGACTGGGGTGTGGCCAGTTAGCATTGCTTTCGCTTCCAGCGTGCACATAACTGCATGACCCTCACTCAAATGCTCCGGCGTCCCCCTTTCCCTGATACACGTATGTCCTGCGCATGGAGCCACTCTAAGGCGCAGCGTGCCACAACTCGCAGCCCGGCCGGCCCGCTTGCACCTTACCAAGATGAGCTGGAGCGCTTGCATCTGGCGATTGTGCAGCAAGTGCGCGGGCAAGGGGTGGAGGTAGCAGTGTTTGGTTTGCCTCAGTGGGCCTTGAACTTGGCAATCTGTCGGAGTGTCAGCATAGCTCAGTGATAGAGCCCCACACGGTGACATGTCACCTCAAGGGAGGTCGTGGGTTGGAATCCCACTGCTGACGCCCTAGCTAGGCAAGGAACGTGGTAAGATGTAGGAGGCAGTAGATCAAGAGCCAGTTGACCCTATTTACATTCTTTGGAAGCACGTAAGTTAACAGTTTACCTTCCCTTGCCACAAAGCCCCTGGGTGGTGTGCGGAGAGGTGCGCTAGATTGTGCTGTTTGGCTGGTAGCGACAACATGTTGAGATACGCATGCCGTGATATTTTAGATCTGGTGCACGCAGGCTGCCTAAACACTCCTGACGTTGGGACTTTGGGCAAGGAGAGGTGGCCACCCGGTTGGCTCACGAAGACCAAGTTAGGTGTGGACCTAGGCCGGTGTCAGGCCTATTCATGCGGACTACCCTCCCCTTAAAGGCGACGCAGCTCATATTGGCAGCAAGCTGGGGGCTGTGGCTGGCTCCCGTCCGCACGAGTGATTGTGTGAGAGTGGAAATTAGTTACGTAGGTAGGTGTCAGGCCTATTCATGCGGACTACCCTCCCCTTAAAGGCGACGCAGCTCATATTGGCAGCAAGCTGGGGGTTGTGGCTGGCTCCCGTCCGCACGAGTGATTGTGTGAGAGTGGAAATTAGTTACGTAGGTAGGTGTCAGGCCTATTCATGCGGACTACCCTCCCCTTAAAGGCGACCCAGCTCATATTGGCAGCAAGCTGGGGGTTGTGGCTGGCTCCCGTCCGCACGAGTGATTGTGTGAGAATGGAAATTAGTTACGTAGGTAGGTGTCAGGCCTATTCATGCGGACTACCCTCCCCTTAAAGGCGACCCAGCTCATATTGGCAGCAAGCTGGGGGTTGTGGCTGGCTCCCGTCCGCACGAGTGATTGTGTGAGAGTGGAAATTAGTTACGTAGGTAGGTGTCAGGCCTATTCATGCGGACTACCCTCCCCTTAAAGGCGACGCAGCTCATATTGGCAGCAAGCTGGGGGTTGTGGCTGGCTCCCGTCCGCACGAGTGATTGTGTGAGTGGAAGTAATTAACACAACCGAATTACCATCATGACTCCTTGTAAAGCCTCCGCGTACGCAGCCTCCATTCATGGCGGCGGCATCCTTCCCTCCTCGCACATCCCCCCTCGCTCATGTCACCTTGCATCCTTCACCCAAGCAACCTGAAGAGAAAGCAACGCTAATGACTTTCCTCCAAAACGCTCCACACAACAACGTGGACATGTATGCAACGGTTGACTTTCTCCAGATTTATGGAGGGTTAGGCGGTAGTGCGTGGACCCGCTGCGGGGTAATGATGGCGTAACTCTACGGGCGGTTTGCGACAATTCCGGCGGGCCACTGACCGACCCATTGGCGCTAGATCTTCCCCCCGGGTGGCCGCTCCGCCCAGCGGAGAAGCACAATAACAACAGAAGAAGTAACAGTTGGGGCAGCAGTAACCTTAAGGAACAAGGATAGGCATATGTGGGGGGGGGTTGTTACGTCATGCCCATCTGATTTCGTAGTATTGCGTTATATAAGTGTGTGTGTTATACATGGTTGGGTGTGTTTGACCCCATACCTGTAAAACTACCCATACGGACCGAAGCGTTATGTACACGCCAAGTAGTCGAAGCCGGTTCAGCAGCAAGCTAGGAGTTGCTTGCCCTCATGGCACGGTGCGTGCTTTGTCGACCATTGTGGATCTACCTGAATGGCTTTAAAATCAAACAGATTGCCTGCCTGCGAGCAGGGAACCTTTTTTACGGTCGGTAACTGTGAAAGGCGGTGCACGACTGGTGTGCGTGCTTCTCATAACGAAATAGAATAGATCAGCCGAGAGATTTCCCAGGTGCGGATATCGACCTGCTCCGTCAAGAAACGGTCGCTGTGGGGAATTGGGCCGTGGGATTGAGATTTGATGAAAAGGTTGAAGGTGCGTCCGCCTACTTGCGCTATAATAACCGTCGTGGGCCTGTTTAGGAGCGGTAGCAACCGCAACACCTAGGCGCCTCCGCTTGCCTCCGCCTGTGGGGCGACGGGGCGACCGTCTGCAATACTAATCCTTAAGAAAGTAGTACTGCTGTGTACCGCTGTGCCACAGTACCCGCTGCAAAACGAGCCGTTTGGAGCTGTCAGTTGCCCGCCCTCACATATCGCATATGTACCTCCGAATCTGCAAACCCACGACCCTTGGAAACGTAACAGTCAGAAAACGTTAATATACTGCAAAACCAAACAGGAGACTTAGTTTCCTGCGGGATTCATGCAGACAAACCAACCAGTGGTGTTTTTGTATTAGTATTGTTGATGTGTCCGCGCCAAGATCCTCCCGACGCTATCCGTGGGTCATTTGCACATATTTGGATTGACATACCTAGGATTGTTGAACATCCTACAGCAGCACCATCCACCATTACCACACTGTACTGCGCCCTATAAACCGCAAGTCCAAGGTGGTTGAAAATATGACTTCTACATCCCACCTCATCCTTCACGCAGGCGCCTACAGCAGCAGCAGCTGCGGCGGCTGCAGCTACGTACTCCGGGACTTCGGTAAAGCTTAGTCCCAGCACCAGCTAGCTATCTACCATCACCTTCACCTCCGGCAGCGCCTCCACTGACACACGCCTCTTATCATGCATGGACATCGCCGAACCTGACCGTCTTAGGTGGTGCTTACAGAACTGATGAATGGACAAAAAGCGCGGGGCAACGACTGTCGCACTGTGTGGCCGTGAAGCGCATATCCATCGATCCCACTTGCAGTGGCAGCATGACTTTTGAATACGTCGGTATCTTTGTGTAGCAGCCTAGCCATACGAGTTTTGCCTGTCGGGACCGTCATTTTCCAACCATCTAGCCAAATCACTGGGGCCTTACCACCTGCCGCATAGCCGTTACCGCGTTCTTCACCAAGACCTTAACTTCCCCTCAGAAACAGAGGCCACCTCAGCCTCCTTACTCCCCTGCAGGCAGGCCCTCCCGCTACATACAACATTAGCAGCATGTATGTATTCACCTGGCCAACAGCAGCCACCGCCCCGCAGCCGCAACCCGCGAAACCCGACGTGCGCGGCCGCGGCGCCGCTCCAGCACGTGCTTTCCTTAGTGGGCTGGGCTCGCTTGTGGGGTGGCGCTACCGGCTTGCGGGGGCTGGGCTCCTAAGGTCGGCTACCGACAACACCGGCTATCTAGAGCATGGACGTGCGTTCGCAGGTCGTCCATGCATTGAGATCGTCTGGATAGTGCATATGAATCATAACGTCCAATTATACAAACATGCGCATGTATAAGAGCAGCGTCCTGGCGAATGTTTGCGGAAGACGCAGCTAATAAGCCTGGCGGACGTCGTTTGCCGTGCCGCTAGTTTGTCCGTGGCGTCGATCTGTGAAAAGATTATTACATTAATATTGCGAAGACTGTTGGGAGTACACGTCTAATGGCGGGTTTGTTTTCATTTGTCCTCTGCAGCAGGGTGTGCCCTTGTCCCTCTTTGTCTGGCCTGTTGTTTTATGCCCAGGCAGGCAGTGGTTTGCTACACGTTGCTACACGATCACTAACATATAATAGAATACGTAAGTCTAATTCATTTTTTTCCAGGAAGAAAGCTCATCCGGGGCAGATCCTTGCACAGTAGCTGTGCTTCAATCGCGTCGAAGAGCCCTTACCCTGCCCAGGAAAACTTGAAGAGTTATCATTTACGTGCTTCATATCAAACCATGTTGAATCTATTAGCTACATGAGCATAAGCTCTCTCACACAAATTGACGTAGGTACATATGGATGACAGTCTTGGACTAGAACGCAGATCTGTTGTACTGAGCCATCGACCTAAGCGTTTTGCCCTGATACAAACACGATATAATCAGTGCGGGTACATTTCTGAGCAACAAGGTGACAATGACGGATGCCAAGTTGCGGTCCAAATGCTGCGATGCACCGATGCAGCCTAATGTACATGGAAAAGGTATGTTACGTTATTCTATATCTGATTTTAAAGATGCTGCTTGTGATACAGGAGTTCCACCATGCCGTCGGAGCTGGGCGCTGCTGGACTCTGACGAGAAAGCTTTATCACTTTTCCGACCGCCGGCTTTCAAATTATCAGTGTCAGGACGTTTCGAGTGAGCTTCGGGTTCAGGTGAGGTGCGGGAATGTGCGCCTTCCTAAGTGGCTATGTCCATGCGTGGAAAGATTAAACACGGACCCGACCTCACGCACCATCTGGAGGCCAATGACGATTGTCATTAGATTTTTATGTATCTTTAGAAGTTACTGTTTTGTTGATAACCTTGATACATTTATCTTCTGCCGCGCGGCGAGATAGACATGCATCGGCGAACCGCTTGGCGAACTTGCACCTGTCACCAAGACACTAAGGCGTGCCGAGCGCTAATGTAACATCTCATTGCTGTGATGCCTAATTATTGGACTAATTGCCTCCCTGTGCATGACTTGGAAGTCCATGTCGGTAAGGAGATCCACCTTTCCTGGCACAGCGATTGCGGTCGGCTCGCATTGCTCGCAGACCTCACAAGTGTATTTTTAATTATACTTCTACCGTTCACGATAATGCGGCCAGTTAGCATTGCTTTCGCTTCCAGCGTGCACATCACTGCATGACCCTCACTCAAATGCTCCGGCCTCCCCCTTTCCCTGATACACGTATGTCCTGCGCATGGAGCCACTCTGAGGCGAAGCGTGCCACAACTGGCAACCCGGCCGGCCCGCTCACACCTTACCAAGATGAGCTGGAGCGCTTGCATCCGGCGATTGTGCAGCAAGTGCGCGGGCAAGGGGTGGAGGTAGTAGTGGTTGGTACGTCTCAGTGGGCCTTGAACTTGGCAATCTGTCGGAGTGTCAGCATAGCTCAGTGATAGAGCCCCACACGGTGACATGTCACCTCAAGGGAGGTCGTGGGTTGGAATCCCACTGCTGACGCCCTAGCTAGGCAAGGAACGTGGTAAGATGTAGGAGCCAGTAGATCAAGAGCCAGTTGACCCTATTTACATTCTTTGGAAGCACGTAAGTTAACAGTTTACCTTCCCTTGCCACAAAGCCCCTGGGTGGTGTGCGGAGAGGTGCGCTAGATTGTGCTGTTTGGCTGGTAGCGACAACATGTTGAGATACGCATGCCGTGATATTTTGGATCTGATGCGCGCAGGCTGCCTAAACACTCCTCTGATGTTGGGACTTTGGGCAACCGGCCGGGCATGAAGACCTTTGCATGGTGTGAATGTTGGTAGATGTCCGTCCCTATCCATGCGGACTAACTGCACCCACCCTGGAGGCGAAGCAGCTCATATTGGCAGCACGCTTGGGGTTGTGGCAGGCTCTTGTTCGCAGGAGTGATTGTGTGAGAGTGGAAGTGCTGAACGTAGGTAGGTGTTGGGCCTATTCATGTGGACTACTGCCGCCCCGGCTGTTGCACTGCTGGTGATGGCAGCAGGCTTTGGGGTGTGGCTGGCCACGTCTGCACGAGTGATGGCGTGTGTGGATGACTTCCAAGCTTATCCATAATTAAACATGCCCGAGTCAGCTGATGATGCACGCCCAACCAAGGTGCCCTGCATCTCCCTCGGGATTCGCGGCTTCTTTATGGCATCTGGTAAGCTCCTATCATGCAAGTAGTATAGTAGTGGCGCTATGAAAGTACCCGGGGAACTGATGCGGAGTTTACACCTGTGCAGAGAAATCCCCAGTCGCTTCTACTCCTGCCGCTAACGGCAAAGCTGCTGAACATCTTTCAGTGAACATTGACTGTAAGTTTCGAAAAGGTCGCTGCAAACTTCAAATGTTTTGTTGACCGACAGTCTTGCCGTCGTTTTACTATGAGAGTAGCCAGAAAACTAACCAGCAATCGTTGTTATAGCCAAGGTGGGCGACTGTGTTCTGCCTGATGAGAGTGGTGATGAGGGCAGTGTGGACAGCGAAATCGCTGAGGCCTACTACCCTTCTGATAACGAGGAGGTCGAGAGTGTTGCAGGTGATGAGGAGACGGACGATATGACGATGATGATGATGTGGCTGGTGTGGTGGAGGCGATTGCTGCAGAGGTGGATGAGGAGCGGCGCCTCCTTGGCTTTGGGTAAAATCCTTGCTGAAATATTTCTCCCAGGCGCCATGCTCCAAAATAAATACCTGTTAATTCAGCCGTCCTAGCATATTACGGTAGAATCCAGCTAAACTTTACCCCGAAAACCGCTTCAGGCCGTTTCGGGGTGCCCGAAAAAGTGTCAGGTTGACAGGGAAGCTTTCGGGGACGGCCCTGATAGGTTATTCAGAGGGTTTGGGGCACGACCGAAATTTTTGGGTACCCTGGTGAAGAACCCTGGCTGGCAGTGCGTTATCAGTCTTGGTAGAATATCGAAGGTAGGACGTCTTGGCCATTAATTTGGCAGTTGACTGAACATCTCGATACCTTGCAAGGACATGAGGTGTACGTGGCCCTGGCCATGGCATCTCCACCTCCTTTGATGCCACCTTGCACCCTTACCCCAAGCCAGCTGAGCGCCGCATCTTTTCCACCGCAACTCCCCCAGCCCATTCAACCCCCTCTTCCTCCTACCACGACCCTCCCCTCAGCCTCCTCATCCTTCACCCCCACTTCCTCCTCCCCCATCTTGTACCCTCTGGCTGTTCCGTGCTCCAGCTATGTTCATGGCAAGTGACTCTGGGGCAACTACACAGTTACGTGCGCACAAACAGTTGCATGGGAAATGAACCTGTGCGTGGACATGATTGGACCACCCGTCCGTGCGTTCGCCACAGAAGAATAAAAGCATTGTTGTGACTGTCGGACGTTATTCCGGTCAGACCTCTCTACTGTTATCTTGAGGACTATTTGTCGTACTTACGGAACTGTACTTTGGTTCCTTTTAAGTGGCGGCGGGAAGCCACATTCGTTAGTTGCTTGTAACCGAAAGTGCAGACCACGCTCCGAGCTTAAGTAGCCGTATAGCGTAAGGAAAGGAAAGGTGAGGACGGCCCATGGACGATCCGTGTTAATGCCGGGCAATCATTCGGCACTGGCCTACCTAAAAACAGTTGTAGTGACACGGCCATCTCGTACATCTCCCCTAACGGCCAGCAGACATAACGGGTGGGCCGCCGGGTGGATATGACTGGCAATATTGCCAGTAATACCCGAGTCCAAATGGGGTTAGTTTCCAGCATTCCAGACATACCAAGGATTGCACGGTTTCGAAGGTGCTGTTGGCCCCTAGCGGCGGGTCGTGCCTAGCCCCCGGAGCAGGGGATCAGTGAGCTGTGCGCGTGCTGCGCAAGGCGGAGGACGAGCGACACATCCTTCCAGAATGCACAGCTTATTCTGCATGTCGTGAGAGCTCAAACGTAATCCTTAACAACGACTCCGATATGAAGTTGATTATGATGGACAGCGAGCAAACAAAACTGCCCCATCTGGTATATGGCATTTGGCGTACGCGCTCATCTCTACGTAGGCGGTCATAGTTGACCGTGTGGATATTGGTCGCGTAGTAGAACTTTCTGCGTTGAATTACTAACTTCTGGCTTTTAAGCTTCTGGGCCGCCGGCTCGTATGGGCACTCGTTACACCTCTCTGGGTAACGCAGCCGAGATGTAACACACACACACACCAACACACACACACCAACACACACACACCAACACACACACCAACACACACACACCAACACACACACCAAAACACACGCACCCATAAGTTAATCGTCAGGGGAGCTTTGAATCATCTCTCACGCACCTCTCACGTAGCACAGCACAGCACAACACAACGACACCGGAGACACCACAGCGGTGGGGGCGGTGCAGGCCGTGAACGGCGGCCCACCGCGTCCACACACCCCTCCCTCCTGAGCGCCGAACGGAAGGAACAACCGCGGGAACAACACAACAATCATGGAAACGAGTAATAAACAAGGGACAAGTACCACCGCCAATAAACAACCACTATCGCTGTTACTGCTGTGCCGCTGCTGCTGAGCAGCTGCACCCCGATCTCCGTGCCCTGCTCCCTCTGTCTCACCCCCACAGATATATAGCGTTAAGCTGTTTTGCTTCTCATTGAGCTGCTGGATGATGTAGCTGCGAACCAGGTAGGTAGGTAGGTAGGTAGGTAGGTACCACACCACACCACACTGCAGCCACGCGACTCGCACCGCGCCGCCACATCGCACAGCAGCCACCCGGCGCCTGCTCCATGACTGGGGACTCACTCCTCTACCCCCTCTCCACCACTCCACCACCCTTTGGCACACCCCACCACCCAACTACACACCAGCCCCCCTCCCCCTCCCCACCCTGGCACCCCTTCCCAACTACCAAGAACACTACCCCCCCGCCTCACACCCCAAAACCCCTCCTCTCCGCCACCGCCAATATCCACAGCTCAAGTCGCCACCACTAGACCCGGGCGCCGGCCGCCACCGCCTCTCTTCTTACCGCCACCTCCCTCCCCCTCTTCCCACTTCCCACTATCCGCCTCCCCCTCCCCCTCTTCCTCCTTACCGCTGCCCCCTTCCCCGGGGCCACCCCCCTCCCCCTCCCCGCCCTTCCCGCCCTCCCCAACAGCCTCCCCCGGCAGCTGGGTCTTGGCTCCGGAACCATGTCTGAACCGGTCGATGTTTCGAAGCTCCTGACTCATGAAGGGTCGCTTACCCAACAACCGCTCCACATCGTCCAAACTCAGAACCTGAGGAGGGAAGGAAGAAAGGGCGAGGAGGAGGGAGCAGGGGGTTGGGGGGGGTGGGGAAAGAAGAGGGGAGATTGCGACACGAGGGTGAGGAAGGAATACAGGAGGGGGGAAAAAGAGGGCAGGCAATCAAGTGTGTTTTGTGTGGATGCATTGCGGGGTCCGTGCCTGATGCGAGACGGCCGTGCGGCTCAACCACGATAACCACAACTACAACTACATTCAGTACACACAAAACACACACACGCACACGGTAAACGCACAGCCCTCACCTCCTTATGGAGCAGCTCCGCTGTCATGGCCTCAATGTATGTCCGGTGCTTCTCTACGAGAGCCACCGTGCGCTTGTAAGCCATGTCCACGAAGCTGCGGACCTGGAGACGGGAGAGGGGGAAGAGGGGAAGAGAGGGCGCCGTGAGACTTACATTACACCGCCTTATAGTCCATCCTAATATAAAATATATAATACATATCATAAATAATATTATAATATAAATATTATATATATATTATATATAATATATATATTATATATATATATTATATATATTATATATAATATGTAATATATAATATTATATATAATATATTATATATTATAATATTATATATTATATATAATATTATAATATTATTATAATATTATTATATATGTATATATATTTCATATCAATAAAGGCGGCGCAGGCGCTGCGCTGCACGGGTCGGTCTTCCAAAGACATGATAATCGAAACACATGTGAAAAAAAGTGTTAATAGTTGTGTTTACTGTATACCTATATAGCTATATCAACACATTTGTAGATAGGGGGAACGCCCTAGGCCCCCACCCCCCCCACCCACCCTCACCTCCTCGTCAATCAGTCGGGCAGTCTCGTCCGAGTACGGCTTATCAAAAGCCTCTCTGTCCATGCGGAACGACACCAGGCCCACCTTCTCGTTCATGCCGTACACTGCCACCTGCGCCAGCACGGCATGTGACCGTGCAAAGGGGACGTGGGTCGGTGGTCGGTGAGGAGGGAGCCAGGGAAATAAGACAGCAATCCTCCCCACCCCTCCCACCGTCCGTATTAGCTCCGCACCCCCCATCCCGCCCTCCCTCTCCCTCCTTTCCCCCCCTCTCCCTTTTCCCCTCTCCCTCACCCCCTCTTCCCCCCTTCCCCCCACCTGCGAATAGGCCATCTGCGTGACCCGCTCCAGGTCGTTGACGGCGCCCGTGCTGATCTTGCCCAGCA
>NW_003307607.1:0-15000 GCF_000143455.1 Volvox carteri f. nagariensis
CAGACCTAGCAGACCTAGCAGACCTGGCAGACCTAGCAGACCTGGCAGACCTAGCAGACCTTGCAGACCTGGCAGACCTGGCAGACCTAGCAGACCTAGCAGACCTAGCAGACCTGGCAGACCTGGCAGACTTGGCAGACCTAGCAGACCTAGCAGACCTGGCAGACCTGGCAGACCTGGCAGACCTGGCAGACCTAGCAGACCTGGCAGACCTGGCAGACCTGGCAGACCTAGCAGACCTGGCAGACCTGGCAGACCTGGCAGACCTAGCAGACCTGGCAGACCTGGCAGACCTAGCAGACCTGGCAGACCTGGCAGACCTGGCAGACCTGGCAGACCTGGCAGACCTGGCAGACCTGGCAGACCTAGCAGACCTGGCAGACCTGGCAGACCTGGCAGACCTGGCAGACCTGGCAGACCTGGCAGACCTGGCAGACCTGGCAGACCTGGCAGACCTGGCAGACCTAGCAGACCTGGCAGACCTGGCAGACCTAGCAGACCTGGCAGACCTAGCAGACCTAGCAGACCTGGCAGACCTGGCAGACCTAGCAGACCTGGCAGACCTGGCAGACCTAGCAGACCTAGCAGACCTGGCAGACCTGGCAGGCAGTACAGTTCAGGAGACGTGATGTTGCATCCCTATCTGCAAACGAGATACCCTGCTCACTAGCTGCATTGGCGTCATCCTGTTACGCAAGCTTCATGCTTACAGCGAGGGTAAGAGACGACGGACGGGGCCTGAAGAAGAGTGCGGGAAGGACTGCGTGCCTCTCTGGTCTTTTTCAAGACCGCCTTCCTTCGGGAATGGTTTAAACGGGATTCCGGGCTCAGCCATATTTGCATTTGGGATGCAGTACAAAAGGACCTGGTAGGTTACGGCTACTGCCCTACCCCGCCTGACTTACATATGCACACACAGAGGCGATACTTGTGAGGAGGAGGAGACCCGGCTGCGTCACACCGTGTGTCGTGCGGCCGGCAAGACCAAGGGGGGTGCGAATAAGAAGCTCGCGAAGGCACGAATAGTCATGGTTGAAGTCCCTGAACATGCTGGAGTACCTGAACATCAGCAGCATTGACCCTCGACAAGGGGTGAAGGTAATGTGCATTGGCAGTGTGAAGCGCCGCGTCAGGACGGACCAGGAGCTGCGGCATAAGCTCCGTTGAGTATCTCAAACGCCTACTAGAAAGCACAGGTAGGTACAGTATGGGCAGACAAAGCAGGCAGTATAGGACCGTACACCGTCTTGGGAGGACAGTGCCTCTGGCTGCAGCAACAGTAGCTTGCTGGATGATGACTAGCACAGCAGAGCTCCTCCAGTTGCTGGTGAGCACAGCACCTGGGGAGCCACCATGGTGGTGGACAGCCTGAGGATGCAGTGGCAGCAACAGCACCAGAAGCACCTTCTGGCGCTGCCATGGCAGACTGACGGGCTACAGGCATGTTAGCATGGTGCTTCACAGGGTGGTCTCCCACAGTGAGGTGGGGATAAGGGGAAGGAACTGCCCCTGGCACCAGCTGTGGCCCGGGGAGCGGCGATGGCTTCGGTGGGGCTGTCAGTGATGAAGATGAAGATGATGATGATGATGATGATGATGATGATGATGATGATGATGATGATGATGATGATGACGATGATTTTACCAGCAGCTGCAGTGGTGGCAAGAAGTGATTTTTCCATCTGCCAGTGATTTTTCAAACTATGGAATTGCTGTGGAGCTGATTTACCGGCTTCCAGTTTGAGAAAATGATGCCTGGTTGGATTGGTGTATAACACGGCAAACGATTCCCTCTCTTCCGTGCCCCCAGGCAACTTACCTGGGGGAGCAGGCAAAGCCTCCATGATGGCATGAGCTTGGATAAACCTGGGCACGTGGCACATCCACTTAGTCGAAGCTCCGGGACTGCAGCACTCCGGGGGCCTGGATGATCCCTGCAGTGGCCAGAGTGATTCTGCAGGTGATATCCGCTCTTGATCTTGGACTGCACTCCCTGCATGCTCGACCTATGGGTTGCACATCAGGAAGTCGTGGAACTAAAAACTTCCCGCGTGACGTAGTCCTATCATTATGTGAGGGAGACGTTCAGCTGCTGGACCAGCTGTGCTTTGCTGCTGTTGCTGTGCGGGCGTATGGTGTCCGCTGTCAAGTTGGCTGCCTGGCAACTGTGGGGCAGTTATGCTGCGCACATCCACCTTTTTTGTTGTGTTTACTTTAATTGAATTTGCAAGTAGCTTCTTGGTTGAACCGCATGCAGCTTTTTACATTTTGGTGAGACCTAAGCCTGCCTAAACCACGATATGGTGATGGTTTGATGTTTGAATTTCTAGCAGGCGGTTAGTCGGTTGTTCAATGGCTGGAAGCCTCCGGGAACACACCAGACATCGGCAAACGGGATATTTCTGGAAGGCTAGAGGCGAGGTGCTAATGCTGGAGGAGGACGGAATTGAAATGAGAACAGTGCACAATGTGTTGGTCCAAAAATCGTTGCGCGAGAACACCAGCACGACTAACGAAAACCATAGCGACTTTGATAACATTCCACACGCCTAATGCCGCAATTGGTAAAAACATTGCAAGAGTTGCATTCGGAACCATTGATGACGCTGTCCAGGAAAGCATACGTAGACCATTTCCTTGATAAATCGTTCGACGAGGTCGGAACGACTCTACATTACCACGAAGACAGGAACAAATTGAAGATCCTTAGGAATCACCTGGTCAACCGTCTGTGTAGAAGTCGCTTGGTTCGTGTTATGGAATCTTCCACGTGCTATGCACGCTATGCAAACTCGGAGGCGTAACTGACAGACAGCAGCCCACCTCGTGGTGGTAGACTTTTACGTGGACGCACAAGAAATGGTTTTTTCTTATCTTAAAATCTAATTATAATTCTTTACCGCTTAAATTTAATTTAGTAACAAAAATGACGACGATGAAGGGTTGCTTAACGCTTACATCCGTTTTGGTGGTCGTCTGTTTGGTCTACGCAAAGGAATCACATGCTTTTGGTCGGAGTAAGTTAATTTGCTTGAATATCGTAAGCTACTTGCCATATGGGTATCCAAGCTAGGAGTCCATGTAGGGACACCGTTTGGGACATACAACCTGACTGTAAACTTCCGATCCCTGATTTCTTTCAGGCATCCTTCAAACCTGCAAGCAATCAGGGGTAAGCACATCGGTTCCCCAGCTGAGCGAGCAGAACGTCCACACTTTCGGTCGGCCGTATGAGCGAGGCTGCCCGCGATACGCCGCATGTCGTCCCTTGGGCAGGGGCGCATTTCCAGCATTTTCATGCTGTATCTAATTTACGTGCCTTGATTATACACCTGCAGGAGCGCTGCTCCCTGTATGCAACCTCCGAGTGCTGCGATGGCCTCGTCTGCACCATGCCGTTGGAGTGCACCTCAAAGGGCGCCCGCAGCGAATGCCTGCCTGAGTGCCGCAAGCAAAGTAAGATTCGCGTGGTCTGGGTGTGCATCGATTAGCAGCCTGGCAAGCTAAAAAGTGACTGCTTCGCTCGCATGGCCAACGCTGCTGCCTGTTAATGCGAGCAGAACGCAGAAACCCGGGGAAAAGGCAAGAATCCAATATGCTTATACAAATTTCATACGGGAAAACATGTATAGCACAGACAGAAGTCTCCCATGACCCCGGATCTTCCAAGCCACTAATATAAGCAAATTTGAACTATTGGCTGTCGCACATGAGCCGCCGAACACCTGACTCCTAGTTGACGGCTACCATCTGACACCCCAAGCTTAGCATCCACCCACCAGCGCCCCGTCCTTCTCTCCCGCACCTGTCATGACGAACCTCCTGATGCCGTATCAGCTGTTGGTCCATTTGCACCCGATTCCCGTTGGTCTACCTGCCCTCCGCCTCCTAATCACCCGCACTCTGCTCCCCTTCCTCCCCCCACCCAAACACCCCCGTGGGCCCTACACCCCCCCACGGCCCTCATGCACATTCACAGCCCTCAGCAACCTGACCCGGATTGAGTACCCCTCCAGCTCGGGCAAGACACCAGGGTTCGAGGGGGGCAAGAAGTACAAGCCCGCTGTGGTAGTCATGCAGGTGGGGTCGGGGGAGGGAGGGTAAGGGGGTTTGGAGCATGGCTGTCGTCAGCTCGCGCCGTAAGGTGTACAATTAAGGCTCCCAACGAGCGCAACCCTCGTCTTTAGCTGCCATTTGGTCCTCTAAGAAAAACACTGCTGCCAGTGTAAGCTTGAGGCAGTGTAGGGCCCCGTGTGGGCTACGGAAAGGGGGGGAAGGGGGACCCAGAGGCCAAGGTCGGTCGGGAACAACGGCGAGGGTCTGCTACCGCCGACAACTTAGTCGCCGTGTCTTTGGTGCTGGTGTGGAGATGAATGATGGTCGGTGGATAAATGAGGTGCTTGGGAGGGGCTAATGCACGGTGTGGGGCAGGAGCGGGCATTTGACGTGCCATACGACAGCATACCCAGACCCTACACCCCGGGGATGGTTCGTGGCGGAGGTTTTGGTGGCGGTGTGAAATTGCCAGGGAAGTTGGTTACGTGGAGATGATTGTACGGATAGATGGTTGGGTGGGGGCCCGGCGGGATGCACCGCGCATGGAAAGCAGCACATAGCATTGACCTGACACAACTGAGGCCCCACCTGACTTGGGCCCCCCTTTTTCGCCTTTCCCCCTCGCCACTATGTGCCCCTCTCCGCCTTCCTTGCTTTCCCCATCCCACAAACATACATACGCACGTACACATATCTGGTTGACGTCCAACAACCCACCTCCTCTCTGGGTCTCCAATGCTTTGCTGATGACATGATGACCTCCTGGACGCCCTGCACTGCACTGCGCCTCTAGGAATGGTGGGTACATCAATGGTAGCAGTAATATAATAATATAATAATAACAGTAATAGTAATATAGTAGTAGCAGTAATAGTAATAGCAGTAACAGTTATATAGTAAAGTAGTAGCGGTGGTTCGGCAGATGAGAATTTTAAAGAGAGGGGGGCCCGATATGTTGCACGGGGTTGCAATTCGGAATGGACCGCAATGCCGACCGTGTCCGCCTCCTGCACCTCCTCCAGCTCCACCACAATCACCGAAGCAATCATGAAACATCACGTCAATCAACGGCCTTCTTTTCGGTTTTTAGCCCCCGGTCCGTTTACCGTTGGCCGTTGACGTTGTCTCTGTTATTTTAAAAATCCAAAAATACATTTTCGCCATAGCTCAGCTGTCGCTGTTTTCCGTCTCACTCAGGTGGGGTGTGAACGACGCCATTAAGGAGACGGCGATGCACATCGCAGAGCAGGGCTACAGGGTGCTGATTCCTGATCTGTACCGCGGGCGGGTGGCGGTGGAGCGAATGGAGGCCATCGGGGTACGTGTCCACTCCCTCCATACACACATACATACACATACACACATACACACGCACACACATACACACGCACACACATACACACGCACACACATACACACGCACACACATACACACGCACACACATACACACACACGGATGAAATAGGTCGGGGTGTCGAACGCTGAGATGAGACATTGGGTTCCTCCAGTGCGCTGGGCGGCTGGAGGGGGAGCTCACCTTGAAGGTCAATTCAGTGCCGCAAAGCAGTGGCGGAGGATTAGTTCTGCGTAAGGCCTGGACCAGGCAGATCGTGATTGGATAACGAAACCGGGCGGCGGCAGGATAGGGTGGTGATTGGCACCGGTGTGAGTGCATTGGTAGATCGCGCAGCTGTAGATCATGCGCTGGGTGAAACGGAGGTTGCTTGGGGCATCAAGTCGCTGGCTAGAGGATTCGAACAGGTGACGGCGCCTTACGATGATGCGGGAGAATGGCTAGGACTCTGACCGGTATAATGCCCCTCCAATTATGGAGTGCTCTAACGGTCGTTCCCGTTGGGGTACGGTTAGGTGCCCCTGCCCAGTGTCATGCCCCGATCGATGTGTAACAGATAAAACACACGCATGCGCACATACACGCACACACATGCGTACAAAAATGCTCACACATACATACATATACCCATACAAACACACACACACATACATATACCCATACAAACACACACACACGAACGCATCGATACCTCTACAGCACTACCACCATAGTCCAACCACAAACCACTAACCTCTCGTCTAACTACCTCCGTACAGTTGGCCAGTGACCTCAACTGGACCCGCGGAGTGGATGACGTGGTCAAGGCGGTGGAGTACTTGAAGAATACAGGTGCCTACATGTGTGGTGTGTGCGTGCGTACGTATGTTTGTTTGTGTCATAAGGAACTGTGTTATAAGGAACTGATCTGCGAGTAACGTACGTGTGTATGTGTAGATGTATGTGTAGAGAGGTGTGTGTGTGTGTGTGTTTTAGTGATCTTCGGAGCCGCGATGATGGTTTCACACTGCCGATGAAGGTACACTGGATAACAACTTCATACCGAATTCGGAGCGAGCTCCGTAGTCACCAGCGACGTGTGATAGACCTTTCCAATGAAACTGTAGATGTTGCTCGAATACTCCAAGCAGATGTTGATAAGAAGAGTGAGATATCAAGAGCCCGTAGAATCAAGCGGCGCAGTAGTGGCGAAGGGCGACTAGGGGGTGGGCACAGCTAGAACTGACTACTCAGAACGTGCGGCGGTACGGAGGAAGGAAGGAAGGGCTTCAGAAATCCCAAAGCTGGCAGCAGTGCACCCGCCATTGCAGCAAAATCCAAGCCAGTCTAGCGCCTCCGCCCCTCTACACACCGTTACTTTTATATAACTTTTTCCCTCCATATCTCCCTTTTTTGGGTGGTTGGTGCGCAACCACCCCAAACCGCAGGCTCTAAGAAGGTTGCCATCATGGGTTTCTGCCAGGGCGGTGGCATGGCGCTGTGCGGGGCGCAATTCGCGAAGGTCGACGCTGCGATCCCCTTCTACGGCATTCCGTCCAACTTCACCGGCTGCAATGTGAGTGTACAGCACACTAGGGCAGTACGATGATAAGCCGTACACGATTGTATGAATTGCACGGCAGTGTACGGGGCTGGCAATCTGCTCTGGGCGTCTGTCGTTCTGTCCTCCTCACGACTCACAAACTGACAACAGGAGAAAGCTGCGCCTCCACGTGACGCACTAGCTTTCCCTCTTCATTGTCCAGGATGGCGCAGATCTTATGTGTGCGGCTTTGCCGTTCTTCCTAAACCCCTCCTGCGCTTTCCACCTCCTGCGTCCCAGCCCTTTGCCCTCTCCCCCCCTTTTTTGCTGCGTAACCTGGCCCGCAGCCGCTGCTGATCTCGCCATCAGTGCCCGTACAAGCCCACTTCGGCACCAACGACACCTCCTTCCCAGCCAGCAGGGTGCTGCCCCTGTTCGACGGCATGAAGGCAGCCGGCGCGGATGTCAGGCTCTACATGTGAGGTTATTTTAGGGGGGAAAACGAACGGCAGTGGTACGGCAGCTAGTGCGTGGTGTTTGGTTGGTTGATTGGTTGGTTGGCTGGAGTGGGTGAATGGGTGAATGGGTGAATGGGAAGGGGGGGTGTCGGTTCAGCAGGATCCGAGAAAACAAGTGGTGGCTCCACTCCGGGCTGGTCCATTGTCCTAAGGACGTCCCGAGACCCTTGGGAACGGCGCACTGGCCGATGGGTGTAACATAGCGAAAGGTCAAGGCACGTGTGGGGCGGTTTGGGGACTGAGAGAGACATACATGCATACATGTGTTTTCTCTGGCTCGTCTTCTCATCGTTTGCCGTGGACCATCCTTTTGTACGATGTTTGTTCCCCTTGTTGATATACCCACTGGCAGGTATGACGGTCTTCCCCACGCATTCTTCAACGCCATCACGCCTGCTGGCCGGCGGCTGATGTCCGGTACGTACGGCAATACAATGCCTGCGTACGGACAACGCGAGGATAGCAGTACGGTCGGAGATCTCTTTTGCTCACCCCCAACCAATAGCAAGCCACACTCGACCCGCGACCTCACCACTCGTTTAGCAGTAGCAACCCGAAGCCTGCGATAGATTGTCCTGCAACCCCATTTATAAGTTCGGCGGTGTGGAAAAACCACACCGTTAAGCTCCGAGGCGGCTATTGCAGCTGCAATGCACTCAGTTCCTGGTGGTTTACTACGGCCGACCAGTCCAGAACTATTCGTCCCTACCTAACCACCTACCTACCCAAGCACCTACGTACCTACTTACCTACTTACCTACCCACCTACCCGATAACAACATAAAATGAAGGTGGTATTCCCCCGTCGTGAAGAAACGTCTCCTCCTCACTTTCCGTCTCATTTCCCCCTCCCCTCCTCTCCCGCCCGCCCTCCTTCCCGCCCGCCCTCTCCTTCATCTCCCCTTCTCCCCCTGCCCCGTGCACCCCGGCTCCCCCCAGGTGGCAACCCGAACTTTAGATTCCCCAACGAGACACTCGTCACTATGTCCTTTAGCCGCATGACCAACTTCCTGCGCCTGCACATCCGCTACTGATGCCGTTGGGGGGGGGGATGGGAACGACGGGGGGTGGCCCCGAGGTCCGAGGTTGATGTCCGGAGAAGCTGCGCAGTGGAGTATCACGGGGGCCTACCGCCAGAAAGGAATCATCCTCTAGGGTAGTTTGGGTAAAGCAGAGGCCCGGTCGAGGCCGAACGCGAAGTGAGGTCCCCCAGGGGACCCGGGAGCAATGCTCCTTGGATAATGGTGCCTCCACCTGCTCGGTGTACTTCGTGTGTGTATTTGTGTGTGTATTTGTGTGTGTATTTGTGTGTGTATTTGTGTGTGTATTTGTGTGTGTATTTGTGTGTGTATTTGTGTGTGTATTTGTGTGTGTCTCATGTTTACATTTAAAATCCCATACCCTTGGAAATGTAATCCATTTCAAAAGGAACTGACACCCCCACAGCAGGGCCGCAAACTCAAAGGAAACTTATTAAATTTGCTTTTTTGTTGCACCAGCTTTTAGTCCGTCCGCACGGAACTTACCATTATGGAACATTAATTTTCGCTACCTGCGATAATGGTTGCGATGGTGGGTGTGATGGGCTCCGCTAGGAGCCGCCGTCATGTGTAGTCTACCGTGGTGTTTGGCGGAGGGCGTCGCTGCAGGGGCGCTCTGCAGCTGGCGGTGGTCACATCTCGCGCGTGTCCCTCATGAGTAGCGGTGCTTTTTCGCCTGCACTGCGCGCCCTTCAATCAAATGCGGTTTGCAGGTCGCTACATTCGGCACTGCAAGCCCGCTCGGCCTCCAGGGAGGGCGAAGAGATTATCTTTTCCATTATCTTTTCCAAAGGAATGCAATGAAAACACAGAGAGCTCGCGAAGTGATTAGCAGAGGCACGCAGACGAGTTATCAGCTTGTTCATGGAGTACGTGTGCGTGCGTGTATGTATGCGGGTTCGTGGGGTGAGATGGGGTGGGGTGGAGAGGCGGGTGGGTAGGGGGTTTGTGGAGTTGCGCGCCACCATGGGCGCGCGCACCTGCTTGCTGCCATGTCGCCGGGGTATTGGTGCGGACATTGCTGCGTGTGGTGGTGGCAGGACGTGTCTGATCTGGGCGGGGCTGGGGCAGTTGCAAGGAGGGAAAGGGGGAAGGGGGGAAGGGGAACAGGAAGGAGCGTCCTGGGGCGGGGTGTCAACAAGGGCAACCGCTGCTGGCGACCACCCTGGCCCTCCTATGCTAGTTTCCCTTCCTGAGCTCCTCCCCCATGTCCTTCACCTCAACCGGAAGGATAAGAAAGGGTGTAGAGGTTGGTCGTCCCTGTCCCCGCGCCTGTCCTTACACCTCCCGTGAGAAGTGAGGCTGCGGGCGGGCGGCATGTCACCCTCGCGGCATTTCCTTCTTTTCCATGTCCCTCTCCGCGCGCGTTATCATGGCGTGGGATGACGAGCACCTCTCTCCGACCCATGTTCCTGCGTGTACTGAACTGCTTAGGGTTTTTAAAGAGAGGAGGGAGAGAGAGAGAGAGAGGAGAGAGAGAGGGGGCCGGGCCGGGTCCCTGCAAGGCCGAGACATTACGCTCTGATCTACTGGCCACGAGGAGGGATATTCCATTCGTTCTATGCGCATTCACTGCTTTAAATACAAAGATTCTTTGCCGCCACATATTCTTTCCAACATATAAGTCAATTAGGGAGATGTATTCAGGATCACCGGGAAGCAATAACGTCCTATTTAGGAAATGTAGTTGCTGGAATGAAAGTACTTCCAAGGGTTTCTGCGGGATCTGCGACGATGAGGAGAGCTCGGAGCCGACGTATGTCCCGCCGTTGTCCGTTGTCCGTTTCTGTACATATACCAAAAATACACGACGTATGTCCAACCGTTGTCCGTACACATACAATCATACACACACTACATGCAAAGAGCACATCACCCCAAAACGTAAACAGTAATCACACTTGCAACAATAGCAGCATCAGCAACAACCGTACTACTGCTAGGCCAATGCAACCGCCAAAGAAAGCTCACACCCACCTGGCCACCTTAGCTGCGCACATTAATCAAGCCCCTCCTCCAGGCACCGCCAGCAACACCGCAGGAAGTGACTTTCCATCTTCCCGCGCACTCTCGTCCGGCCCCCCCCAGCACTCCCAAGTCTGAAACCTCCCCAGATCAGCCCATGTTTACCTGCAAGTACCCCGGCGCGCTCTTTCACGGCTTTCCAACGCCCCTCTCCTCTCCCGACCCAACGCCCACATCGCGTCTAACCGCCCCTCCTTTGCACAGCGCCTCCCGGTCCTCCCCCCTCCCCTCCTCTTCCTCCCCCTACTCCAGTTGTGCATCCTCCCGCTGCCGCCTCGCCGCCAGCAGCCTCCTGTACACCCCGCGACTGATGGGCCCGTACCTGCGGAGGGCCATGGAGGAGCAGTGGCAGCAGTGGCAGCAGCGGCAGCAGTGGCAGCAGTGGCAGCAGTGGCAGCAGCGGCAGCAGTGGCAGCAGTGGCAGCAGTGGCAGCAGCGGCAGCAGCGGCAGCAGTGGCAGCAGTGGCAGGGGGAGGAGGAGCTGTTTCGGTACCTAAGGTACAGCGGTAACAGCGGCGGGAGGGGATGGTCTATCTGTGCCTGGAATTCCACCACAGAAGACCCGAATCCACCGAGACACACACACACACACATACACACATACACACCAATTCAACACAACCCAATTCAACACAACCCAATTCAACACACACCAATTCAACACAACCCAATTCAACACACACGCACCTGATTGTGAAGGCCTTGTAGCAGGCCTTATCCGCAATGGTGACCCGATCGTCCTGGGGCCGCGAGAAACCTCCACCGCCACCACCTCCACCGCCTCCACCACTACCTCGTCTCACAACAGTGGCTGCCTCCATCTCCAGCTCCTCCTCCGCCACAATCATCTGGGGTGAGGGAGGAGGAGAGAGAGATGGGGGTAAGACGAACCACCGGCGAATGAAACAGGGGGGAGGTGAGGGGAATAGCTCGAGGTGGTGGGCGGGTTATGGGTGTGGGCGTGGGTGTGTGAATGAGTATGGACACGGATGGAAACATGGTGGAGCGAGGGGCTGTCAAACAGCCCCAGGCTCTCCACGGCTACTGGCAGTGGGCCTCTCAGCCTCTCAGCCTCTCAGCCTCTCAGCCCCCGGGGGCCCGCGGGGCCGAATGACGGGAACACAGCACCCTATCACACAAGGTATTTGGACGTGTGAATGTGTAGTGGCGGCGTTTCCAGGATTGAGACCCGCTGCAGCTTTCAAGGCTTGTGGGGCTGGAGCTCATCCAACGAACAGAAACAAAGGCCAGGAAAGCGATATCTGCCGACATCTAGCACCTGCCTACTGACAGTCACAACCCAACCCAACATCCCGAAGCCCCCGGCCTCCGACCGCACTGCACATACATACATACATACATACATACACCCCTAACATACATACATACATACATACATACATACATACATACATACATACATACATACATACATACATACATACATACATACATACATACATACATACATACATACATACATACATACATACATACATCCCTAACCAACCCTGCCGCTCAGGGAGGCCCCGGAGCCAGCCCGGCCCCTACCCGCGCGATACACCAAGGCGAGTCCCCCATCCAGACGCACACGTTGCCGACATACCGACATACCGGCATACACACACACATACACACCTCGGCTGTCTCCCTGGCCGCCAGTGTCCACCAAATGTGATCCGCTGACCCCGGCGCCACCTCCCCGACCAGTGCTGCCACCACCTCGGCCAGACGCGGCTCCACATCCCCCCGGGCGCTGAGAGCCGCCCACAATACCGTGTAAAGGGGCGCCACGGCGGACTGCAGGAAGGCAGCGGATCGCATGACGATTATGATGGTGATGATGATGGGAATTTTACGAAGTTGCGGAGGACAGACTGTCGACACGTCCAATACATCCGGGGAAATGGGAAGAGGGGGGAAGACGAACCACGAGCGAGGAAGAGGGGGGAGGGGAAGAAGGGTAAGGGGAAGAGGGGGAAGGGGGAAGAAGGGGGGAAGACGAACAAGGGGGAAGGGGGAAGGGAGGGAATCTGGCAATGAATAGCGCGGGGAGGTGAGGGGGGGAGAATTATTTGCGATACCCAAAGACAGGCGCGGGGGAGGAAGTGTTTGTTGAAGAAAGGGACGACAAACGAACGACAAACAGGAATACAGTACATACACACATGGAGGCGGCAGGGGCCGGGTGAGAAGAGGGGGGAGAAGAGGAAAGAGGGGCGGCACAACGATATAACGTAGCAGGGGAAGCAGTGGGCCCCCATCTTAAACCTCCCTCTCCAAAATCTCTTAAATCCCCAATCGCACCACCCCTAACCACCTGCGCCGTGATCTGCTGTCCGGGTGTGAGTCTCAGCTTCACCATGGCCGCGTCCATCAGTTCCACGTACAGCCCCGCCCGGTCCACAACACTGCAGTGGCATGTTGCAGAGTGTGGGCGGGTGGCGAGGTGGCGAAAGAGGACGAGGGGAGGACAGGGCGATGGGGATGGGGATGGGGACGGAGGTGGGGATGGAGATGGGAAGGGTGGGAGGGAGATGGGGAGGGAGATGGGGAGGGAGATGGGGAGGGAGATGGGGAGGTAGGGAGGGAGGGATCAACAAGCGACCCTGCATGAATGACAACGACAAGTGCCACCCCCCACCCCCACCCCCCACCTGCGGCCCCATCTGTCCCCCGGAACGAAACAAAACACCACCCGCCATCTTTCGGCACGACTCATAGCCACCCCCATGCGCGATACATACACACGGACACATATACATGCATCCATGCATCCATACATACATACACGCACCTTCCAACCATTTGCCGCCAGCGACCGCCCTCTGTTTCCTCCTCTCCTTCACCACCCTCGTCCTCCCCGTCCTCTGCTGCTGCCGCTGCTGCTGCTGCTTGCCGCCGCTGCCGCTGCTGCCTGCGCTCCTCACCCGCCGCCTTCGCTACCGCCTCACCCCCCGGCCCTGCCATCATCCGCCCGGGCCGCAGCTGCTCTTCTCCCTCCTCTCCCCCCTCCGCCTCCTCCTCCTCCTCCTCGTCCAATTCTGCCAGAGCCAGTGCGGTCTGGCGGAAAAACGAGCATCCGCCAAGAACCACAACAGGGGAACACCACACCACACCACACCGCATCACATCGCATGTCTCCACATAGCACGTCTCAGGGGTCCATCAGCACTCTCAGTCAGCGGCTCACTCGCTGTATATGCATCCATACACATACATGCACACACACACACAAACTCTTATGCACATACAAAAATACAGGATACAGGACAAAGCAGCATTTCGATCTCTGCTGTCGCCCCTCTAAGCGGACCACTGCGCTCTGTACATCCCTGCACCACCACCGTCCCCCTTCCCCCTCACTTTCCCCCCCTTCACTTCTCCCCCTCCCCCCCACTCGAAGCCGCGGTTCCTGTAACCCCCCTCCCCTCACCCCTCCCCTCACCCTCAGGTCGACTCTCAGCGCCGCCACCCCCGCGGAAATATCCGACATCAGCGCGCGGAGCTTGGGGTCCTGGGGCCCGGGGGCGTGGGTGTTGGGGAAAACGGTGGATAGGGTGGTGGTAGGGGGGGGGAGATTTCAGGAGGGGCAAAACATCACTACAGAAAAAAGAACGGAGTGGCCGGTGTGGCGGCGGATGGTGAAATGGAGATGGGGAGCACCGATTCGCTCCTATAGCAGCAGGTGGGCAGCGAGATGGGCAACAGGAGGTGGGCAGTACAGCGGCAGTGCACCGGTGTTAATGCCTGTGATGATGATGATGATGATGGTGGTAGTGGTGGTGGTGGTATTATCGAAGGTAGCGGCACAGAGCTGGAGAGACCGACAGGCGGTCTACGAACCTTTTCACCCCCTTAACCCAGTGCCGCTCCGGCGCTCCCCACCTCTTCCCACCCCTCATCCCCCTCACACACACCCATCCGTACAAACCCACCCACCAGGGACTCCTCTGCCGTACACCTGTTACATCGGCATACAAAACCCCGCAGCTCCTCCAACGCCCTGCAGCGGACACCCCGCGGCGACAACAGCGTCGCAGCTGTGTCTTCATCACCATCACCATCATCATTGCCACCATCATCATTGCCACCATCCGAGGCGTCCGCGTCCGTCTCGCCAGCATCATCATCCCCAACATCGTCCTCGATGTCACCGTCGGCGCCTTCCTCGCCGTACCCGCTCCCCACCGGCAGGTACGACACTGTAAGCTCGGAGCCCCCGCCAACCTTCCGAGCCGCCCGCACGAAGAGGGTGTCCCTAATCCGGCAGAAGGGGGGGGAGGGAGCACGGCAGGGGGGGAAGACGAGCCACGAGCGAGTGATGGTGATGTCTAGGAAAGACTGATGCGCCAGAAGTGAAGACGGCAAGGGGGGGCCAGACGGGCAGAGGAAGTGCGGATCACACCGGCTGCAAAGACCCTGATATTCGTAGGTGCCGACGTAGATGCGCACCCCTCCCCCCCCAACACACGCACAGGAGG
>NW_003307607.1:17500-28110 GCF_000143455.1 Volvox carteri f. nagariensis
TAGCAGCAGTAGTGGCAGCAGCAGTGGCAGCAGTAGTGGCAGCAGTAGAAGCAGCAGCAGAAGCAGCAGTAGTGGCAGCAGTAGCAGCAGTAGCAGTAGCAGCAGCAGTAGTGGCAGCAGTAGCAGCAGCAGCAGTAGCAGCAGCAGTAGTGGCAGCAGTAGCAGCAGCAGCAGTAGCAGCAGCAGCAGTAGCAGCAGCAGCAGTAGCAGCAGCAGTAGTGGCAGCAGTAGCAGCAGCAGCAGTAGTGGCGGCAGTAGCAGCAGCAGGTAGGCGGCAGGTCGCACCGGGGAGGAGGAGTGAGAGGCGGCGGGACATTTATACAGGGACAATATGGGCACCATGTCCATTATTCGCCTAGTCCGTCAGTCTGTCTGTCCACCATACATGCATACATACATACATGCACACATACCTGCGGCCTAGAAGCTGCCGTTGCAACTCCAGAAACTTGGCTTCAGCCGGGTCCGCCACTTCAGCTTTGGACCCAGCACTGGCAACGCCCGCGGCCTCAGCTCCGCGACCGCCATACTGCTCGTCCCATGCCAGAGCCAGCGGTCGTACTGCCAGCAGCAGCTCCCCTGGCTGCACCGTACGAGTGGTGACCAGGCCACGGCCGCGACCGCCTGCCAGTGTTCGACGGAGCGGAGGAAGCGGAGACGGCGAGAGGGAGGAAACGGCGGCGGAGGAGGAGGAAAGTGAAGCTGGAAAACGGTGAATGTGTCTGAATGTGTACAGCCGTCAGCAAGGCTTTTCCCTACAACGTGCCTTTTGCTATAGTAACCCTTTTGGGATGCCGGCGGGATGACATCAAAAACACAGCTGTCTGACAGTGACAGAAAACGGCGCTGCCAAGGGCCTTATACTAACATAGAAGCTAAACTAACTAACGCAATTCGTATGGCCACCGTACATATCCTAGCTTAGAGGCTATACTCGCTTCGCTCCGGCCGCATCATCAAAACTGCAAATATGTCGCAATATGATAGCACCCCCTCGCATCACGGGCATTTATTGTATTCACTGGGGTGCGGGTGGGGGTGCGGGAAAGGGAGAGGAGACCAGCAGGGCTGCAGGGCCGGTGCGGGGAGGCAAACCACGGCAGCCTCTGTAGACAGGGCGGTACAGATACAGAGTGGTCTCTTTAAGGTACCTAGGCACTGGCGAGGGAAGGAGGAGCGGAGGGGGATGGGTATCGGATAGAGGAGACCGCCTTAGGCGACATCGCGCGGCCGGGCGCCTTGGAGATGGTGCTGTGCACTCGCAGATGCGCCGACACGTGCTGTGCCAGCAGCTGTGCGCTGCCTCCTTGGTGGCTTATCACACTTGGGGGCTCATCCGTCCTACGATGCCCACAACGACGGGTAAAGGAAGAAATATATTTGCGGGCTCAGACCGACCATATGTTAGCGGCCCAGCGGGCCCTCCTTTCTAAAACGATACCCTGTGGGGTTAGGTTACCCGTGTGGTGGTGGGGAAATAGAAAATATAACCCCCCTTCTCTTGCCCCCCCCTCTCTCTCTCTCTCTCTCCCACTATTGGCAAACCCGCACACCATCCCTGCACTCTTCCCGCCCTCTTCCCAACTCAGGAAAGGCACGGGAAAACATCGGAGAGCAGCCAGCCTAGTCCCGAGCCGTACCCAGAGTCAAGCCCCAAAGACTAAACAGGGTATAAGCTCGGGAGCTTAGGCTGAAGAGATTTAGTCCTGGACCGCAGCTCCCACCCACGCTGTGGCGTGCGGTGCGGTGTAGGCGGCCCAGTCAGCATCCTTTATACGGATGCTGACACCCCGCCGTGGTGTCGGCACGACCCACTTTCCCCTGCTGGAGTGCGGCTCTTACCTCCGAGCTCCGCAACCCGCACGGGCCCAACGCGTGGCGCTTTCAGGGGGCCGGGTCCGGGGTCGGTGAACAGCGCATCAGCGGCCGCCTGGGCTGCCGCGGCGGCTGCCGCTGGGGTGCGATCTGCACCCCCACGGCCGCGTTGACCTGATCCGTCACCTGCAGCACCGCCGGGGGAATTTTTCTTCGTGGCGCTGCCGCTGGCCCTGCTGCGGCGGTTGTCCCTGTCATTTGCGGCAGAATTAGTGGTGCTGGGTGATGTTGGGAAGTCCCCAGCTGGAGTTTGGGGCTGACCGGAGGAGGCGTCTGGCGATGACTCCGGGACGTATGGGGAGGATACTGCAGACTGGATCGCAGACCCTCGAAGAGGTAATTTTCTGACACGTTCGCCAGTTGTATTCGTAGACGATTCCCCTGTTTCCAGCAGGCAGCAGGTAGTACGGGCAAAATGGATACGTTTTTCGTTGCAATGTCAACCCAATCGAGAGGCCTTTCTCACCGATCTGCAAGCGCTTTTTTGCTGCGTGAAAGACATGAGGGCGCCTGTGGCATTTCCACCCAACGTGTCGCCCAGCCGCCGCGGCGCAGAACGGTTGACAGTGCAACCAACTACAGGTGGCCATCGGATTTACCCGTAAAATATAAAACATTTTTATGAATGGTAAAATAAGTGTTTGCCGAGGTACTGCTGCCTAATTACACAACGTATTATTGTATTGTCAGGACCGTTACTGTCTGTTTTCAAAGGTACCGCACTTAGGAGCAAGGCCGCCCAATTTTGTCTACGCTTGACCCTACTGTTTGTTTCTCTTTGCATTAGGCAACTGTGGTACTGGACCGCCGCTAACAGGTCTAACGGTCATCCGTACCAGCGGTACGCCTAAGAATAGTCTTAGCTTTCCAGTGCCGCACGGTACATGCCAATACCACAACTATCGGTGTATCCCGTTATCGTTACTTCCTGCGTTACCTCCAAGTACGAAAGGGCTTTGTTACAATTTTGGCGTCGTAGACCAACAGGTCAAAGACCTCGGAGCCTAGTTGCTCCATCGCTTCCGCACAAACAGGCTTATCAGAATTTCTTACTTCAGCAATATGGCCGGTCCAGCCCGCAATCCCTCCCGCGCGGGGTCTCCCGAGGCCGAAGGGCGCGGAGGTTTGTGCACCTGGTCCAAGCCAAATATGGCAAATTCTTGGGGCGCACCCAGCGTAAGGGCATCGTACCGCCGTCCAGATTGTTTGAAACGATAACGCAGCTCTGCGAAAAGCAGATTACCATACCGTACTAGGCCAACTAAAGACTTTCCGCATGTGCGCAGAAGAGCCGCGAGCTCTATGCTGTCCACGGTTTCCGCAAGATTTGTAAGCTGTTTGCAGGTTTCCTTACGCCTTGTAGGCTGTTCGCGGGTTCCCAGACAGCGTGTATCCGTATGGCATAAAACGGTCGGTAAAGGACTGGTTAGCTATAACCCAACCGGTTTGAGATAACGACCCGACAACCGACCGGTAACCTTATCGGTCGGCGACCCCGCATTTACCGGGTCGTTAGGTCGATATGTCGGTTACCCTACCGGCCAGGTACCGGAGCAACCACTTCCCGACCGGTTTGCAGGGTTGCCGACTTGTGACAAGCAAGGATAATTAGAAAGATCTCCATAAACGCACTTGGCGACAAATGCAGAAGAGCACCTGCCGTGCAGCCATCGACCACCAGCTCATGAATGGCCGAGCCGTGTATGAATGGCTGAGTTAGGGATGCTCGTCATTTCACCTCCAAGGTGCAATGACGAGCATTGGATCCTAAAATTGTCTAATTTACCTCTGTATGGCGTATGTTAAAATTAATCCTAAAGATGTATACGTGGGCCGTCTTGCTTTTTCACGGGTTTCTACACACCTTGTGTGCTCTTCACGGATTTCCACACGCGTTGTAAGCTGTTCGCAGCTTTTCGCGGGTTTCCACACACCTTGTATGCTGTTCATGGCTGATGATGCTCTGGCGACAAATAAGCACAAATAAGCAACTTCATTTAAACTATTGAAGCATGTCATGCCATATCTGCAATATCTGTCCTAACCGAGCCGCTTCACAGCAGTACAGCACCAGCGTCCCCTCGCATCCCCGTCGTCCATTCCAATCCAATGTCACAACCAGTCACTAATCCTCAATCTACGGCATTGCTTGGTCGCTGCTGGTTGCCTAACTAACAACTACCATGCCGCCCATCAACAACCAAAAAAACAACGGTCCACAAGTGCGGCACCTGGCTCTCATGATCCTCCTGCAGTACAAACGCCTGCTTCGAGCAATACACCAAGGACAGCTACAACAGCAACCTAAACAGCAACAGGAGCAGCTCGAGCAGAGCAATGCACCCCCGACAAACAAGAGCATTAACAGTTACCCACCAGCACCCAAGGGGACGCTATCAATGCAGCTATATGCGCTAAACAAGTTCTGTAAAGTAGGTGAATGGCTCCCTTTGCGCACCTTGCCACCCCATAGCAGGTTTTGCAAGGTTCAAGATACCGTACGAATCAGGGAGAGATGGCAAAATGGCAAAGCCGAGGCGGAGATGGCCTGGAGGCGGCGCTTGGGGTGGAGGGAGGGTGAGAAAACCTGTGGGAGGTTTTGAGCATATGCATGAGCGGTGTCCAGACAGCAGGAAGCCCTGCACCATCGGTGCTCTTCAGGATCCTCTGATTTGATGCTCTTCCTTCCAATTGGCTTTACAACAGGACTTGAGGGGGGTAACCGACAAGTTGGGTGTCGGCTTCAAGGAAGCCGGAAAAAGGGCGGGGCCCCTCTGCATCCGTACAGGCCGGTAGCAAGGGTGGCAAGTGTGACAATTGATGGGTAGTGTCAACGCGGTGGGAGATGTGCTTCGTTGCAGCAGTGCTGATGGTGTGAGAGCTAAGCTTGCACCGGCGGAATCGTCAGCACCGCCTGCGGGCTCCACGCGAATCGCATCCATTCCGGGTGCATGCCGCATGGACAGTGCGGCAGACCGCAAGTCGGAATGCCCGTGCGGGCAAATGGTAACGAAAGCTGGGTGAATTTCCGTGCTGTCTGTGATGTTTATCCCCGAAGCGCCAGCGGCCTCAGCAATCCGCCCCACAGCCGCGGGCTTCATCGGGGCACACCGCAAGTCTCAGGAGGCCCCGTGCATTGGCCAAAGTAAATGTACAAACAAGCAGCTTGTGTATTTCATAGAGAAATGAAAGCAAATTATGTTGGCCTGCTGGTGGCAAGTCGGATTGCCCATGCCGGCAAATGGTAACACAAGCTGGGTGTTCGAGTTATCATACGCCGTCATCTCAGAATTCCATTGTGAGATACGCGGCAGCTTTCGGGATGAAATTTAGCGCGAGAGGCGTTGATGTGACTTTTGAGGTCGGTGAATGGAGGCAGCTAAACTTGTTTGTGCTCATACGGTCTTTCTTAGCTACATGCGAGATACCTTGCAATAGAGAATGCTGTATAGTACCGATAACGCGTTTCAGCCGGGTGAAATATTATGTTTGGTCCGTTACACACTCAAGGCCTGGGAGTTCGAGTTATCATACGCCGTCATCTAAGAATTCAAATATGAGATACGCGGTACCTTTTGAGATGAAATTTAGCGCGAGAGGCGTTGATGTGACTTTGGCCTCGGTCAATTGAGGCAGCCAAACTTGTTTGCGCTCTTACAATTTTTGTTGGCTACATGCGAGATACCTTGCAATAGAGAATGCTGTATAGTACCTATAACGCGTTTCAGCCAGGCGAGATATTATGTTTGGTCGGTTACAGACACACACACACACACACACACACACACACACACACACACACACACACACACACACACACACACACACACACACGGACATGGGCAATCCTACAGGTCGGGGCCCCCCTGGGCGCTTCGCGCTGGGGCCCCGCCCAAAAACGAGGAGCAGCACACTGGAGCTATCACATGGCACTGCTTGAGGCATCAGGCGGCCTTAAGGCATGCCAGGACAGGACATTGGTCGGCCCCTGACCACCACATGATGTACATACATACACACACACACAGATAGGGTGTTGAGCCATCTTTAACAGTTCCCCTGCACACAGCTCTCATCACGAACCGTTAATACACACTTTTCTCACATACACGTGAGCGAATTTAAACACACAAGGAAGCATTTATCGCCAGCGACGCTCCTTCCGAACACACATGCATTCTATCCATGTGATGTGATGTGATGCAAAAGGGTTGCCTGCATGTTATTCCCTTCTAGTACATATGCATGGACCACCCTTACACGATAGCTCGCAGGACATACACACATACGTACAATTACAACACCGCATCCATTTGCCTTTCGCCCCTGTCAGGGCCGATGCTTTACCGTTGGGTGATAACTTAATATTGATAAGCTGATGGGTGATGGCCCAGCATTACAAAGAAATAGACAGGCACAATACATAACATACATACTCACACCATCTACATATGCAGTGCAGATCCTGCCTTTTGCTTCTAGCCCCAGTGTGAGTGACCACTTAGTTTAATGACACCGCAACACAACACGAGGCTTCATCAGCTCGGTCCTAGCCTCTAAGAAACAACGTGATGGGGACCTCGCCTTTTGAAAACCCTTCGCCTCGGTGCCCCTAGCTGCTGGCCTAGACAGAGTATCGGTGCGAGCAGCCCCCGGTGATCTGGTCGGGTCAGATTTATTAACCCACACGTCGCTCATGTACTAAACCTGCTCTTATGAACACACACATGCACATCTTCACACACACACACACACACACACAGACACACTTGCACGTCTCTTTAATCTCTCCCCTGCCCTGTTTCCTAGCATCTAGCATCTACCTTGCCAGTGGTGATGGTGTAACGCCGGTCTGACCTCGTGCATGCACACACACATACATACATACATACATACATACATACATACATACATACATACATACATACATACATACATACATACATACATACATACATACATACATACATACATACATACATACATACATACATACACACTTTCTTTCTCACCTTCACCAGTAGTAATGTAACTGGCGAACGTCATAAAAATAACCCTCTGAAACACCATCCCATTATTCATTCAGACTGGAAAGGTCATAGGTTGATTAGCCGGACATCAAAGCTAACAATTATAGCTTGCATATATACGTACATCAGCCAACCATTCGCAACCCAACTCAACTTGGCCCAACACCCAACACACAACCCGTAATTGCCACATGTTAACCAACCCAATTCACAGCACCGAGGGGAACCCGAGATCAACCCCGACAAGGAGCAATATACGAGAGCGGCAACGAATCACTACCACAGTAAAATTAGCCCCAGCGAGGTGGGTGAATAGCAGGCAAGCAAGGTGCTGCTGCTGCTGCTGCTGAAAATGTCGTGGCCCGGATGCATCTGTGCACGGAGATTATCTACGCAGCAGTGAGTAGATTGGCCTCCGCTTTCAAGGGCGAGAGAAATCGAGGTAGGGGAAAGAAGGAAACGAAACAAGCCAAGGGAAGCAGCTATAGGTTGGATAACCAGGGCGATGGAAATGGAGATCAAGAAGAGAAAAATAAAGGAAAGAGGTTGAGCGAGAGAGAGAAACACCGTCCCAACGCGAGCCATGTTTACCGTACGGCAGGTGCAGTACAGCAACTGTACAGTAAACAAGGTGCTGTGAGCCCGATAACCGTGTGAGCACGATAACCTCCTCTTCCTAGTGCTCTGCTTCCGGCCATCCATCTAACTAACCCCCGAAGGCAACGGGGACGGCGACAGCCCCATTGTGGTGTTGGACGGCGGCTTTTCCAGAATCGGCGGCAGGCTGTGGTGCGGCAGCGGCGGTACAAGGCCTATAAGGCCGCACTCCGACCACACGATGCCGTCCGCCGGTGGGGAACCCAGCTGTCTGTCCTCCCAGTCTTGTGGCCAGGGCTTCAGTCCCAAATGTGCGGCGGTGGAGAGGAACAGCTGATCCAAGTGACTCAGAGCGCGACCGAAACTGTGCATGTGCGTGCGTTGGGAAGGGGGGAGGGTGAAAGGGGAGGAGGTGAAGGGGGAAGGGTGAAGGGGAGTAGGGAGAGGCAGGGATGGAGAAAGGAAAGAAGGCCGTTGCTAGAAGCGGGGGGGTTGGATGGGTTTGAAGGTGGGAAGGAAGGTAGGGAGGAGGGTAGGTGAAAATTCGGCTGGGATGCAACGAACTGAGATGTGCTTTTCTGGTAGGATTAGGATTGACGTTGTTGCACTGCACTGCAACGTGCGTTTTCCACTGCCGTACATACGGGAGACGAAACGAATGGTTTGCCTGTCTGTCTGTCTGTCGTTTTGCCTATGCCCCTACCTGTCGGCATCTCTGCATGTTTGGCTCACCAGTCAGGTACGATAAGGCATACACCGTCGTACATCCTATACATCATTGCCGGGTGCTGCTGGGCCCCCTGTGGATGTACGACCAACCCCCATGCAGCCGGGCGCCCATTCCGCCCTGCCGTACCTGTACCATCGCTGATCGTAACCCTGACTTGTCAGCAGCGGCTCAACGTCCCCCAGAGGGCAGGTGTTGAAGTCCAGGTTTCCCATCCTGGCTAGCTTCTCCGACGTCCAGATGTGAACCTGTGTGGGTCGGTGGGTCGGTCGGCCAGTCGGTGGATTGGCGTGTAACGCACGTCTCCTTCAACGGGCGAAACCCAAACACTCGAGTAGCTATTCTGTCACCTCCTGTGGACGTTCGTTTTACCCTTTCCCCACCTTTTCCCCCACCTTTCTCCCCGGCCCTTGCTTCCCCCTTCCCAACCCCTCAATCCCCATATTCCGTGTTTCTACGTCTCCCTCTCTCCCAGCTTATCCCACCCAACACCCGGCGGCTCACATCCGCCAGCGTGGTGTTCCAACCCAGCCCAGACCGCATGAGGAGAGCCGCCGCGTGGCTGCCGGAATTGAGATCCAGAACTAAATCGTACTGCAGCAGCAGCTTCTTGGCAACTGCCTCATGGGCCTCCCCAATGCCGTGCAGCGGCGTGTGAAAGGCACGCTCGCCCACCAGCGTCCTGTATCCACGGGGGCGGGGCCGTTTGTGCGTGTGTGTGTTTTGGGTGGGGTGAGGTGGGGGGGTAGCGGGGTCACGAGAGGTCGGCAGCTCAGTCGTCGTACACGTACTTCGGTACGGAAACGTTAAGACATCATAGGTTATCCGATAACGCATCACTAACCATAGTCCTATTTGTGTAGTCAAATCCAGTATATGAAACAAAAAGAAGCAATAAAATATTTTATAATTCGAAGTCAAGCCGCTGTTTTCTCCGCCCCCAAGGCCCCACTTCTCGTCCACCGCTCGCCGTACATTGTACTGCTGCAGAGGCCTCGCAACGAGCCCCAAACAAACTTACCGTATGTTGTAGTTATCCGCTACGGGAGGGGCGTAAATCTCCCAGTCAGCCGCGGACCGGTTACAAAAGGCCTCCGAGAACAGCTTCGCGGGCAAGGCCCTCTCCCGCTTGAGCTGTACGAGCATGTAGCGCAGGTTGCTGAGTAGACGATCCAGGGGCTCCCTGCGGCGGCGGTATTTGCAGCGGAGGCGGAGGCGGAGGGTGGACAGGGCGGGCGGGCGGTAATGAGTGTGTGTATGTGTGGGGGGGTTTGGGCTTGAAGGATTATTGATGGTGGTGCAGTGTGTATATAAACGACCATGTATGTATGTATGTATGTATGTATGTATGTATGTATGTATGTATGTATGTATGTATGTGGAGGACACATGTTTTGAGTTGTGGGGCGGGGCAGCCGCAGTCGCAGCAGCGAAGGGAGCGGGACGGGACGGGACGGGAANNACAACTGAGCGAAGTAAACNACCGGCAGGGGGNCCAGGGGGGAGCAGAGGGGGGCAGGGGGCCAGGGGGGAGGGGAGGGGGGCAGGGGGCCCGGGGGGAGGGGAGGGGTTCAGGGGGGGGGGGGGGGGGCAGGGGGCCAGGGGGGCTAGCTCATGAAAGTCGCCGGGTGGGAAGTGGAGGTGGAAGTGGTGGAAGTGCGGGAGGTGGACATACGGATATTTACGGTATTTCCTTTTGTTTCCGCGTTTTGCTGCTACTTTCAACACACACACACACACACACACACCACCACCACCACCACCACGCACGGATACATACATACTTACCAGCGCCAGGGCCCCTCATTGCCCTCTCAGGATGCCGCTGCCCCATAACTACCAGATAACTACCACGTACGACGAAAAACACACGACGAGACGAGATTCCTACATATCCACAACCGCACATACATACCCACATACCCACATATACACACACAAGCGCACACAGACACGTGCGCCTGCACCCGCAACCACCACTCACCGAATCGTGGCTACGTTGACAAATTGGGGGCATATGTGCGTGCCGTACATGCCGTCTTGGCCGCCGTGCAGTGTATACTCGTTGTTTGTGTACTGCAGGCCTATACGACGGAAGTGCTCGAGGCGACGGCCGCAGTCCCGCAGTGCAGATCGCCGCTCCATTATGCCGTACCGAGGGCAAACCCTGCCAGGTACATGCGGAGCCCGACCAGGGATGAGAGTGCAGAAGAAAAGGGCTATAGCTGTGAGTTGACATATCGCGCAATGGAGACGTGGTATAGACTCCTTCGTTTGATGTGGCATCTGAGCACTGCTCCTGCTGGCAGATAGCCATCACGCAATTGCGACGGATCGCTACGTGGGGTTCCCTCCCCTCCCCTCCCCTCCCCTCCCCTCCC
>NW_003307607.1:28160-29058 GCF_000143455.1 Volvox carteri f. nagariensis
CAAGGGGAGATTTTCAAGTTGGGCTATTCCCGGTTCGCTCGCCGTTACTAGGGGAATCCTGGTTAGTTTCTTTTCCACCGCTTAATGATATGCTTAAGTTCAGCGGGTAACCTTGCCTGAGCTCAGGTCGAGAAAAAAATAGTACACTTGCTGTACTACACAGTACTACAGAGTCCCGTGCAGTACAACAGTAATCCTGATTTTTTGCGAAACACAGAACCTCAAAGCCATCTACTAAAGCATTGCAGCAAGCAACGTATGCATTACATAACGCTGACTTTGCCTACCCAGTAAAGGCCCGATGAAACGGTCCACGGTTAAGCATCTACATACTTCAATTCACCCGGCATTAAACGATTTGAGTAAATGATTTAATGCCGAGAAAACAAGATCCAATGTCGTACACATGCATCATCATGCGTGTGTACGGCATTGAGATTTAACCCGACGCTGAGGCAGACATGCTCTTGGCCGAAGCCTCAAGCGCAATTTGCGTTCAAAGATTCGATGATTCACGTATTTCTGCAATTCACACTACGTATCGCATTTCGCTGCGTTCTTCATCGATCTGAGAGCCAAGATATCCGTTGTTGAGAGTTGTCTTGATTTCTGAGGGATACAGCTCTAAGCTGATCTCTCCATGTCTCAAAAATAGATGTAATTGGGTTAAGGTTAGTCGGTTAGACTAAGAAGGGCCAACACTGTGTGTGCTCTGCTTATTAGCAGAAAGGACAACAACAATGCCTGATGTCTGAGTGGAGTGNGGACCACTCCACACATACATCACCTCAAGAATTTGTACGGCATTTCTGCCGTACAAACTGATGTGTCCTGAGAGGCCAACCAAATGATTCACAGGTGTGGATTTCGATAGATTCAATGATCCTTCCGCAGGTTC
>NW_003307607.1:29108-42296 GCF_000143455.1 Volvox carteri f. nagariensis
CGAACTCCGGGGTGCGAGCCGCCTTGGCCCCCGGGATGGAGCAGCCGTTGGCCTCTGTCGATTGCGGGCGGGGGGGTTTGGTGCTGCTGGCGACATGCCAAGTGAGGTGCGTGCGTGTGCGTGTGTGTGTCTGTGTGTGTGCGTGTGTGTGTCTGTGTGTGTGCGTGTGTGTGTGCGTGTGCGTGTGTGTGTCTGTGTGTGTGTGTGTGTGTGCGTGTGTGTGTGCGTGTGCGGCTTCTTACATGAATGGAGGACATACATCAATCCGAGAACCACAGTCAGGTCCAGTAACTACCAACCGTCCAACCCGCCGCAACCGCCCCAACCTCCAACTGCCATACATAAACTCACTCGCCGCCGCAGTCCAACTGGTGCCTCCGGCCTTGGAAATGTGGAAGTATTCCAGCGCTGCTCGATCCACAACAGAATCCACATGGATGTAGTACAACTGTGTACGGCAGACACGGCGGCGCGGGGTGCTAGCCCGCTCACTCACTGAAGCCCCGGAGGTCACGCGGGTAGCAACGTAACTTACGTTTGCTGGTAGGTGCGCTTTGGTGATGCTCGGGAAGGAAGGTGTGATGGCCAGGTGAAGAAGGACGGGACACGTTAAGAGAGAGTACGGCTTCGGTTGTACGGTTGTACACAATAGCTTTTTTGATAACCAACCAGCTTCCCTGGTTTGGTATCTAGGTAGCTCTGCGGCTGAGGAACCTAGCCAAAGCGTGTTCCCTGTCTAGACAATGCCCAGCCAGGTGGTCGCAAATTAAGGAAAAAAGGAACGCATATCAAGAATGGAGTAGCTGCCACACTGAGGGGTATTGGTATTTTTGGTTTCGGGGCCGTTGTTGGGGGGCTTCCTTGGGCTGGCGTTTTGGGCTGGCGATTCTGATCGCACAGACGCGACACATGAGCCTAGGGGGACGTGGCCACGTCGTGATTCTGTTTTATCGTTGCCGTACAAACACAAGCTCGTGCCTATGATCTTCACAAACCCTAGAGGACCACCCACCATCGTGAAGGCCTTCGCCAGGCCAGTTGCCACGTCATCCGAGACAGGCAGCTCCTTCTGCAGGCCGGTTGCCCAGCCCAGCAGCAGCTGCGCCAGCAGTACTCGCCGTACTAACGGCAAACCGCTGGCATAGGCACTGGACGAGTGAGATGAGGCAGTGTGGCGATGCACCACATGCAGACCGCTACTGCTTTCCCCAGGACTGCTACTGCTACTGTTATCATTGTTACTGCTACTGCTACTGCTACTGTTGCTGGTATTCGTACTAATGCCCCGTGTGTTATTGTTGTACGACGTGACTCGCCGCCGCCACCCGCCTGTCCCGGCGCCAAGGGAGGGTTTGCAGCGCCGTATTACAGCTTCCCCGCTCCGAAACCCGACGCACGGAAGGTGCTGCACCGAACCCTCTCCCGTCTCTGAGTCTCTAGTATAGTTACAGGCGCTGCGTCCAGGCGTAGTGATGATCGCGTTGCGGCCACTGTGATGTGCATCGCTCACCGCAGTACTGGCACTAGTCTGTGGTGCAACGAGCAGCTGCCGCCGGTGCTGACGCCTTCGATGTCGCCGCACTGCATGCAGCTTTTGCTGCTGCTGCTGCTGCTGTGGCTCCTCCTGCTGCTGCTGCTGGTAATGATGATGCTGATGGAGCGGCGGGAGCTGCTTTGACGGCGACTCCTCACCAAGGCCTCCTGAGGAGGCGCCCGGGGAGGAGTTGGATCTGCTTTTCCCACAGTCACCCATCGACGAGCCCTGTTGCCGTGCTGCCGTGCCCTGTCCCAGAACGGCTTCCGCCATCTCCATCTCCGTCGTCCTAGCCGATGTCCTCCTCCTTCCCCCATGCGTCCGAGATGCCGCCAGGTTCGCCGCCACCATCGCCGCATGGTGGTCCACCGCTCGTTGTGTGGCTAGTCTCTGCTGGCGCTGTCTTCGTTGGTGGTCCTGCAGGAAGGCGGTGGCGGCTGCGGTCCAGTTGACCAGGGCTTGCCGGCTGGTGGGGCCGCGGGGGTAGGTGCGCAGGACGGAGGACAGGAAGGACAGGGTGTTGCCCTGGAGCAGCTCGGGGGCGGGGGCGGGGCAGGAGGGCGATGTCGCGTCGCTGCTGCCGCCAGCGCTGCTCTTGCAGCTATCGGGTGCTTGAGACAGACTTTCGGCCACGTTGAGGATTTGAAGAAGGTGTAACAAGAGCTGCTGCTCATCATACGGCTCGTCATGGATGCCATCGGGCACGTCCTGATCAAGTGCAGAAATTGTGTCGTCGGTGCTGCTCCAGCTGACAAATATTTTGAGGAGGGCTGATTGTAGAGTAGACGCCAGTGCCTCCGTGTTATCTTGACCTTGGCCGGATGCTGAATCAATTTTATCGCCGTTAAGTGTGAGTAATCGCCGCCAGCTGATCGTGTCAGCATGATAGGCGTAGGATATGGATGTAAGCGCCAGCAGGGTTGCGAAGAGAGCCGCTGGGAAGGAGGTCTGCATGACGACTCGTCTACGCTATCTGCGTCTGTGAGTGCGCCAAACTAGAGTGCGTACTTGTGTTGCATAATAATAGATTAGTGACAATTCCCGGCACTGACATTCTAGTTAATCTCGGCGCCAAGGACAAAGAATGGCGAGCTGCAAGTGCGGGCGGTTGCGCACAAGAAGCCCAAAGACCTGTGTTGTTGCCATCTTTCTTATCCTGTACTTCATATGTGCGTCAGCAGGTGTGTAAATGGATCGGGAATACACCCCAATTCAAATCTTCGAGGAAAGCCGCAAGGCATTGTTGCCTTTGGATTGGTAATTTGCACTGATCTATCACACTGTATTTGATTATGGTGTCGCTTAGCAGCTCGCGAGGGTTCTGTATCGTTTCATATATGTTACATGTTGTACTGACCGTTGGCCAGCAACATATTATGGGTCCTGACAGTGATAATCCGTACCTTGATTAGCTATAGTTTTCCATAAACCTTTAAGGTAGCACATGTGGAACAAGTTGGCAATGCCAATACTGTCAAAAAATACACACATAACATGTGCGGCTGCGCAACTGCTGCCATCTGAGCAACTGCTGCCTGTCACCGGTATTGTGTGATACCGTGCAATGACCTGCATGCCTTGTGCTGTTTTCAGAGGAATTAATTTAAAGAGTTCTTCCTGCTACACGCATAACGCAGATAGGAATGTCAGTATTAAGCTTCGTATAAATGAACCGGAAAGCGCCGGCAGGGCGCGAAGCAGCAAGCACAACAACGATTGAATTGGATGAGTCCCAAATGAAATTCCCTGGCGCATCTTTATCACCAGAAGGGATTCCATCTGCCACAGTTGCAGAGCTCGTGTATCTCCTGCGGCCGCAATGCGCCACAACGCAGTCTCTTGACATTATCCTCAGATAGGCTACTAATCCAAATACATACTATATAATCTGGCGTATTTATTAAATGTGCCAGCACCCGGGCTTTTGAGGACCTTCGGCTGGATAGGCTAGGCTAAGAGCTGGATAGGCTAGGCTAGGCTATAGCCTCTTAGCTAAGAGCGTTAGGTGGCACCTCCGGGCCAACATGGTAAAAATTAAATGCAATAAAAAGCTTCGTAAAGCACTCTTATTTTCCTTTACTCATATGCCTCACCCTGCGGTTGTTTCCAGTAAAGCCTAGCGCCCGCCTAACTCGCCACCTGACGAGCTGATCTGTGTTCACGCAGTTCACAGGATAAATTGAAGAATCATACAGTGAGATCTGATTGAGCTAACATTAATAGGAGGCAAATTGAGCACGCGGCATTGTCACCTTGCCCATTGCGACATGTGCGAAAAAGTACACACGCTAGCCATGGAGCAACGAGCCGAATGTTTGAATGGTATCTTTGCAAGGTACTTCAAATCTATCTGTGGATGTCGCGCAAAGCGGTCAACCGATCAGCAGCTGCCGCCCGGGAATGTTGCTGCTCCGCCATGCTTGGCCTTGGAGCAAATGTCTCCAAGCACGACACAGGCACACGACGCAACGTAGTGACCTTTAGCATACATTCCAATGGCTGGTTGCAGAACACATTGCGGGTGCGAGGCGAAGTGCACTCTCTCGTACGGCTAACAACTTGCAAAGTTGCAAGTTGCAAATCGCAAGTCGCAAGTCGCAAGTCGCAACTCTCAATGAATTCATGAAATCTCGCCCATATTCAAACTTGGATACAGCGAAGCGAATACATACGTGAATCAGTTTTCCGTGCCTGTAGGGCGGATCTTACAATGAGAGAAGTATTGAGCCGATATTACTACATAAACTGACAGCCGTTCATGGAGATTTCATGGTTATCATGGCAATCTTGCTGAGCTCGGTGCCAACAACCTAAGTGCGCTCCAGCACACCAGGCACACTCTCCGCGGGGTATTCGGCAGCTGGTCCCTACGCCCACAAACTTGTACAAAAAATAAATAGCTACTTTGTTGGTTACACAGGTTATTGGGGAGCTTGGGCTGGACCACATGTTTCGCATGTTAAGGCCTTCGCCAATTGATGTGAAGGCTCCGTAGCGTGCTGACGCTGGTAATGCCGACTGTCGCCGCTGGCGGCTGGCGGCTGGCGGCTGGTGCGCGAGGCCCTTCTGTCCTCTCCTGATACTACGCCCCTATCTTACTGTATTACAACTCCGCCCGCGTTCCTAGCTTCCGTGTGCCCATCCACTGTTGGCGCCACCCACGACCGCACGCCGAGCAGCCCGCCTAACATGTCACTTTATTTGCCGCCAAACATTGTTCGTCGTCGTGTAATCCCTTTTTCTTCTGAACGTTTCATGAGGCTGTATAGGGTACATCAAGCTGTCTGCCGTAATATATCTTGCAGCACTTTGGTTGCTACCGGTACTGTTGCCTACATATTGTCGTATGTCGTGTGGGCACTTTTGTGAAACCCCGGGATGTCAAGTGCGCATCGTTCATCTTGGATTAGTTCCAAATATTGTGATGTAAAGCTTTCCATGTTAGGTTTTCTCGTTAGCTGTTAAGTCGTTAACTTGACTCGTGGACACGCGTTTGGATTAGAGATAATGAACGACATTTTCGGGAGCCAGCTAGGCTCTGGATAACTATTTAAGTTGTTGTTGTTGATGGGGTGTTACACTGTGGGCGGCTCGCCCCGATAAAGGACGAGCACCGGGGGCCCTGACCGGGCCGAAACACAGCGCAGGGATGGGCGCGCGGCTCTATGTCCGTCTGTTCCTCCGCGCGCGCCTCATTCCCTCACTCACGCCAACCGGGACACTCTCCCAGCCCCTGGCTAGGCAACACAGCGGCGCAGAAGACTGCGAACCGATCTATGCAAGAACCGCACGAAAGGCGCCACTTCGCCTGGCCTGCCTATTCACGCGCTCTCGTCCCTCTTGACCGCCAAAACCAGAACAAAAAGAAAACACCACCGGGGGCAGGGGCTCTACTCGGGGGCCTCCTCTACACACTCAAAAACCAGGGCCCCACGCAGCCAGCAAGGCAAGGGATACACGGAGGACCCCGGGCCTGAGACGACACACCACAAAAGCCAAGACGCGGATGCACAGAGAAGACCAACACAAAGCGAGTACTCGCACACTGGTCCTCGAAGGCCAGCTGTTCAACTACCACGAGCAACGAACAACGAACACTTCCCGAGGGTGGCCACCACTACCTCGCCGGTCCACTCACAAACGAGGCGAAACTGGTCCGCACGTCAGTCTCCTCCTGGGGGTTGCGGGCTCTCGGATGCAGCCCAGCGCGAGACACAGCAAAAACACCTATGTTGTTGTTTAGATTGTTATGTCATCGTATTGCATCTTGTAGGTTGTTAGCAGGCTTAAGTCGCTCAGCCATCAGTGTAACTATCTTGACATCCCAACCAGAACCGGAGTCCATTCCCTTTCAGTTGGTATCGATTTAGGCGATCCTGCACCCTCCATCGCAGCAAGTCCCCGCCGTCGTCTTAGCACGGCATATCGCGCCGCGCTGCACGCGATGAGCTGCATAAGACATTAAGATGATAGCTGTTGGCTTCATCAGCCCGTTGTACGACTCGACAAAGTCATGCGAAGTCAAGGCGTTTGGACTGCCTACGAAGTCCGTACGGCGTTCCGCAAGGGCACGACTGAGCTGCTTGCCCCTCGTCGACATCACAAATCGGAATACTGTAACAACTGGATATGAAGGAACTCTGAAGAATGCTGTAGGCGTCGCAACTTTACGTTAATATCTGGAACTTCAGTTGGAAACGGGAATTGTCATTGGAATTACAACTTTGTTGCAAAGACAAATTCAAGCTTAACGACTGTGTAATATTTAAGTGACGTTGGCCGTCGCTGCCCGGTGGGCCTCCGGGTAGCCCAGCCTTTACCAAAATGGCTCATGACGACAAAGCTGGAGGGTCTGATCAGCAAGCTCAGCAGGAGCAAAGGCCAAAGCCAGCCGACGGGCAGGATGGACGTGGGGATGGCCGGCCTTTAAAGCGCTATCGGCGCGAGGAGCTGGACAAAGAAGAGGAAAACTTGCTCATATCCGAAGATGGCGACGACGACAAGTAAGAGCCGCCCTGCGGGTGTTGACCTAATAGATTGCTTCTTCTCCGGGTTTCGCGCGGCGGTAGTTGACCCAACAAGGCGAGGGGATCAGGAGCTTGAATTTCGCATTTGTTTGGAGGGGCAGCGACAGAAAGCCTTTCCATTCCTGCGCCTTCCAAGGCTCCGCTCCGCTCCGCGCGCTATCTGTTCCGAGCCGACTCGGCCTTCAAAACTCACTATCGTCCCCTTCGTCCCTATTTCCCATCCTTCCCATTCCCCACTCTTATAACACCCACCCCTTAATTTGATCCTCTCCTCCGTCGCCTACCTAGCGCCCCGCAAACCCCAACCATCCAGCCCCAGCCACATATTCTCCTCGGCTTTCCCCCCTTCCCCCTGCCCGTCAGCCACCTCATCACTACGCGGAACCCCCCCCCCGCTGAAACCCTAAGCCCCTCAGCAGCAGCAGCAGCAGCAGCTGCTTACCGCATCTGTATCATGATCTCCTCCCGTTTCCTCAAGTCGGCAGTTGACACTTTGGTATATTGATCATCATCATTATCGCATGTTTTGCTACACACACACACACGTGACTTTTTCCGCTTTTCCCTCTCCCTTGTCATGGCGCCTCAGTGCCGAGGAGTACGTGCCTCTCCGCAAGCGGCGTGAGCAGGAGGAGTCAAGGCTGGTCAAGTTGCTGAGGGTGGGGTTGGCTGGGGGCGTGGGGCCTTGAGGGTGGGGTTTTGGGGTGTGTGTGTGTGTTTGTGTGTGTGTCTCAAGAAGTGGGGCCTTAGAATGTGGGAGGGGGGGAATTGCATACACACACACGCGTCCGTGGGGGAAATAATTGCCGACATTCATAGCTCCAACCGCCGGAGGTGAAAAAAGTGGGATTGGGGTTGGAGGTCGGGACAATGACTGGGCGGTGGGTTGCGGCGCGGGGAGAGGGTCAGTTTGGGGCGTGGGTGCGATTTAGCTAGAGGTGTGAGTGTGAGAGTGTGTGTGTGTGTTGGGGAAGGGAAGGGAAGGGAAATCTAGGTGGGGTTGGGCTGGGGAAAAGCCCGCGGGACTCAACAGTCGAGACTCCTCTCCCCATCCACTCACACATGCACACATACAGGCATATACAGACATATAAACAGCCACACACACACACGCGCATTTCCCCATCTCTTTCCCCCTCCCCACCCGTACATTCATCCATTCATTCATTAATTCGCCAGTGGTTCGTCTTACCCCCCACCCCCCCACCCGCACTCTCAACAGGGTGGCCGCGAGGGCAGCGCTGAGCGGTCCGGCTCCGAGCCCCCCTCGGGTGACCGACCCAAGGAGAGTCTGCTGGTCATCACGGCCAGGTGGGCGACTGGGGGAGCGGGGGAGGGGAATTGTAGGGGAGGGAAAGAGGGGGGTTACGGGGGGGATGAAAAGGAAGGGATGAGTAAAGAAGGGGGGGAAAGGGGACACCTCGTCTCTCCAACCCCCTCGCACACACACACACACACACACGCACGCACGCACGCACGCGCGCTTGGCTTGGCTTGGGGTTCTGGCAGCTCAGTGCTTCTGATGTGCCGGTGGTTGCTGCCGCGTGGCTGCGTGTTTTTCACCTTACCTCCCCCCGCACACGCACACACACATACACACATACACACACTCACCCCGGTGTGGGGAGCGCGCTTCCTCCGTTCTTCACAACAATTATCCTCCTCATCATCATCATTTTCTCCTTAACGATCATTATCGTCATCGTCATCACCATCATCTCCCCCCTGTCCCTGACGTCCTCAGAACCCGAAAGGACGCGGGTGCCCCCAACGAGGCTCAGGCGCTGCTGGAGGAGGAGGCCGACATCATGAGACACGCGCTGCAGAAGCAGGCGCTCAAGGCCGTCAAGGAGCTGGCCACGGTGCGTGTGTGTATGTATGTATGTATGTATGCGGGGAGGATGCGCGTGGGTGTGTATGTGTGTGGTGGGAGGAAGGCGGCAGGGGTTAGCGGGGCCCCCTGGTTTTCCCCTCCCCCTTTTATATTTTTATCATATATTTCCCCGCTTCCCCTCTCCCTTTCCCTCTTCCCACCCTTTCCCCCTCACTTCCCCCCTCTCTTCCCCCCGCCCCCCGGGCCCCAGGGTGTGACGTACAGCAGGTCCATGGAGACCGGGTGGAAGCCGCCGCTGAGGTACCGCAGACTGCCACAGGTGTGCGTGTGTATGTATGTGTGTGTATGTCTCGAGATTACGGCAAGAGGGGGAAATATTGAGGGCGGGTTTGGGCGGGATGGGGTGAGGTTATGTGGGTGGCCCCCTCTCCCCCCTACCCTACCAACGCGCTCTGAACGCCACGTAACGCTCACACGAGCCCCACGAGCCCACCTACTGCTGTTGACTTCCCGCTTCTCTCCCCCCCTTCCAGCCCACCGCTTTCCCTCTTTCCTTTCCCAACCCCCCTCCCTCGGACATTGGCCACCGGCAGTTCACTTCCCCCCCACTTCCCCGTCGCACACGGTTCTCTCCCCCCCCCCGGCCTCCCCCCTTCGACCCACCACACCACAACCCACTCTCCCCCCCTCCCCCTCCCCCGCTGCTGCCGCATGAGGGTTCGCTTCGCGCTCCTTACCCCGCAGAAAGCTTCCCGCATGTATGCAGACGTACATACGTATATGGCATACACACACATCCTCCCCTCCCAACCCCATACACACACACATCCTCAGGAGCTTCAGCAGCAGCTGCGTGACGCACTGCGTATCGTTTGTGACGGGAAAAACATCCCGCCGCCTATACCCAGTTTTGCTGGTGAGGAGGGGGCCCGGGGGGGGGGGTGTACCTGAGAACGCGAGCGGGCGGACGTGTGTATGTGTGCGTTTGGGGGGAGGAGGGGTTTAGGGATTGGAGAACCTTTCATGGGGAGAGTGTGGTAAGTGTTTTGAACCGGTATGTATGTAGGTATGTAGGTATGTGTGCAGGGGCGCAGGCAGTGTATGGTAATGCAGCAATGTGTTTTAATTCTTCCGGTAGGGATGGTCGGATCGTGTGAGGTACGACGAATCATGGGCGAGTGAAGCAGATACCAGAGATAGAAGGATTTAGTCCAGAAAAGGAAGATAAATGTTGTATCGGGAATATTTACTACTGATCAGTGATGACTTGTCAGTCTCTACTCAAGTCCCGCCGGCGACGTGGCCACAGCCGGGTTGCGAAATGAGCTTCTATCCCGCAGTCCAAAGTCTGAAGTCCGAAGGAGGCAGAAGGCGAAAGCCTGGGTCGTGTGCGTGGAAATATTCTTATCTTATCGAGGTACACCCCGAGTAATAAGCCGCTTATGTCTGAGCCAGCGCTGGTGGAGATCTGACTGTGCATGTGGGTTTGGGTTTGGGGTACGAGGTTCGAGGTACGAGGTACGAAATCATTGTACATCAACTCAAAAGCCATGAGCAAATTTCACCGTAGCTGCGCCGATGTCTTCCGATAGGCACATCTAAAAACACACACACACGCATACACGTCCCCTCTCCCCCCTTCCTCCTCCGTATATCAGCCGCAGCACTCCTTTCCTTGGCAGCAGCTTCACTCGCTCGTGGTTCGTCTTTCCCCCTCCCCCCTTTCTCTCCCCCCCCTTCCGTACAGACATGAAGCTGCCCCCCGCGGTTCTCCGTGTACTGGCCGGCAAGGGCATCAAGAAGCCCACGCAGATTCAGATGCAGGGCTTGCCGGTGGCGCTTAGCGGCCGGGACATGATCGGAATAGCAAGCACAGGATCGGGTGGGGGTGGGGGAGTGGAAGGGTGGGGAAGGGTGGGGAAGGGTGGGGAAGGGTGGGGAAAAGGATGGGACGAGGGGGAATTGTGTAATAGGGATGAAACAACGCAACGTAAAGGAGCTGGGAGGGAAGGGGGCCTGGTGGTGGGGGAGGGGGTGAGGGGAAAGAGGTAACGAGCGGGGGTGGTGGTGGTGATTGGGGCCGCCGGGAGGGGGGGGGAGAGAGCTCCGCCACTCTTCCTCCCTCTCTCTCCCCTTCCTCCCTCTCTCTCCCCTTCCTCCCTCTCTCTCCCCTTCCCTCTCTCTCCCCTTCCTCCCTCTCTCTCCCCTTCCCTCTCTCTCCCCTTCCTCCCTCTCTCTCCCCTTCCCTCTCTCCCCCCTTCCCTTAAGTATACAACCCTCTTAAGTTTACAAAAGATTTACAAGCTCCGTACGAATGCGGATGGGGGGGAGGTCCGTTAAGGCCTCCGAGGGGGACATCGAGTGTTGTTTTTGAAGTCACAACTTCGCTGCGACTGACGAGTGAACTAGTCCTGGCAGGCGGTTTGATCCTCTTGAGCCGTCCGGGATTTTCCGTCCTCATTCCGCGACCCAACCACGAACTCCCGCAGAAAGAAGAGGGGTCAGAAATTGCCCCACCGATCCGGCGTGCGGATCTACGCCCATCGACTGGATCTCAACTTCACATCTCAAGAGCTATTAGCCATTATCTCACGCTCCCAACCGAGCAATGCTGGGGGTTTGCATGCCAACCCAGGAAATTCTTCTGGTTTTCCCCCCGTACCCCTTTTACACTCGTCTATTCCCCGTCCCTCCCGTATCGCTCGTGTTTTCCCCTCCCCCCCTCCACCTTCCTCGGCCCCCCCCCGGTCCGCGGGGACCCTGCAGGCAAGACGCTGGTGTTCGCGCTGCCGATGGTCCTTATAGCTCTGCAGGTGCCGTACTTGGGGGTGGTACGAAAGGGAGCACACGTGCGGCGGGGGGGGCCCGAGTGCGCCGGAGGGGTGGGTGGGAATGTGGAAAGAGGAGGGGGGCAGTTGCGCCAGTTGCATCCCGATACCCTCCGCCCCTAACACACACAACCCCCCCGTCAAACACATTTACACGCATACATCCACCACACATGCAACCCTGAACTTCTTCTTCTCTTGCAATAATTCTCTTGCACTCCAGCCATTGTTCCATGCCGCACTTTTGCCGGTGGGAGGATGCACGGAATTACGGTGTTCGTTGGCTGTTCGTTGGTTGTTCGTTGGGGTTCGTTGGGGTTCGTTGGCCAACAGGAGGAGATGCGCATGCCGCTGGGTCAGAACGAGGGGCCCATCGGTATGGTGATTTGCCCATCGCGGGAGCTGGCCACGCAGACGTACGAGATCGCGGACATGTACTGCAAGGTACGACAGCACTCATCCCCCCGGGTCGGGGTCCCGGCTCGTGTAGTCCTGCTACTGCTGCACGGTGGCGTGTCTGTGCGTGTGTATGTATGTGTGTATGTATGTGTGTGTATGCGCGTGCGTGTGTGTGCATAGGGAGCGCGTGGGGATTGCAGAGGGAAATGCGGGGAAGGGATGGGGAAAAGGGGAGGACGTGGCAGTGGGTGTTTTGGATGCTGCTGCCGACCGTCACCTCCTTGCCTGTCATGTCCTGTTTACCCTTTGTTCCCTTCCCCCTTGTTTCAAACACACATACACACACACGCGTGCGCGCGCACACACCCCGGGGGATGGGACATCTCCCCCCTGCCTCCCTCCCACCTTTCCCGGGCCCCCCCCGCAGCAGCTTCTTGCCCTGGCAGCAGCTTCAATCGTGTGTGGTTCGTCTCCCCCCCCCCCGCAGGCCCTGGGCGCCGACCGGTACCCCGAGATCCGTGCCATGTTGTGTATTGGCGGCATTGACGCCAAGCCAATGTACGAGACCATTCGCCGCGGAGTGCATGCGGTGGTGGCGACACCGGGACGACTGAAGGTAAGCGGTCTCGGGGGGTTTGGGGGTTTCCCCAGGGGGCGGGGAGAGTATGTGTGTGTATGCGTGTATGCGTGTATGCGTGCGTCCCCCCGCGCCCCTCACCACCAACCCCGATATCATGGCTACGTCCGTATACATCCGTACCCACCGCATAGCCAGTTGGTTGTCATTTATAACTTGCCCACGTGTTCTAACCCACCCCCGGCCCCCGCTCCCGCTTCCCCTCCGTCCCCCTCCCCGCCTTTGCCCTACCCCCCAAACCCTCCACTAGGACCTGCTGCACAAGCGACGCATGAATTTGGACGTGTGCCGCTTCCTGTGCCTGGACGAGGCGGACAGGATGGTTGATCAGGTGGGGGGGGACATGGAGGGGGGCATGGAAGGTGTGTTTTTTCTTTGAGGAGGAGCTGGGGTGTGGATAGGAGACACGGTGTGTTTCGTGCACGTGCATGATGCCAAACTGGATATATGTATGCATAACACACGTTTCATATATATATATGTTTATATGTTTCGTTTTTCTTAAATTTATTTAATACTTCATGTTTACTACTTTATATACTTAGGTCAATATTGGTGGGGTGGGTAAATGTGGTCCGGGAAGATCGAAAAAGGAGCCATATTTCTGTGTGCCTGTCTACCGGCTTTTCTTATATACAATCGTCTGTGCTTCGTCGTACCCCTTCCCCTTCCCCCTTCCCCTTTTCGTCAGTTCAACGTCAGGTACCCTCTTGCCCTGGCAGCAGCTTCACTCGTTCGTGGTTCGTCTTTCCCCTTCCCCCTTCCCGCCCATCCCCGTTCCGCTTACTTGTCTGCTCCAGGTGGGGTTCGAAGACGACGTTCGCGACATCCTGTCGTTCTTCCGGGGCCAGCGGCAGACGCTCATGTTCTCGGCCACCATGCCCGCCAAGATCAAGGCCTTTGCGGAGAGTGCCCTGGTGGACCCGGTG
>NW_003307607.1:42346-50851 GCF_000143455.1 Volvox carteri f. nagariensis
GGGGGGGGAGGAGAGGGGGTTCTGGGGGAAGGGTTTTTTGGGGGGGTGTTTGGCGTCGAGAAGTTGTCGTAATGATAGGTAATTGTTGTACAGCTCTTGGTGCGCTTCCACACGGCCGCAGTCTGGTGTCGTCTTTTTGCATGAGTTGTTATTTTGGGTGTACACTTCTCTCCCTTCTCCCCTTCTCGCTCGAGCTGTCGCCCACGCTCCATCCATTACCCACCACTACCACACACACACACAAGCGCACACACAAGCACACACACACACGCACACGCGCGCGCGTCAAAGGGCCCCTAACCAACCCCGTCCCCACCAGGCGCGGCCAACATGGACGTGATTCAGGAGGTGGAGTACGTCAAGGAGGAGGCCAAACTGCCGTACTTGCTCGAGTGCCTCCAGAAGACCGCCCCTCCCGTGCTCATTTTCGCGGAGAACAAGCGGGACGTTGACGCTATACACGAGTACCTGATGGTGCAGGTGGGTGTGGGTGTGGGTGTGGGTGAGTGTGGTTGGGTGAGTGCGGGTGTATGGGGGGGAGGTATGCGTAGGCGAGTATGGGGGCTGTTGTGGAGGGCACGAGGGGGGAAACCGCTGTCACAGTGTGGATTTTTTTGGGGGGGGGGGGAAAGCTGGGATATTGCTTGGGTTTTCCCTTCCCCTTCCCCCCTCCTCCCACCCCCCTTGTAACCCCCACCTGCTCCGCACCTCCCAACAGGGTGTTGAGGCTGTAGCAGTGCACGGAGATAAGGCCCAGGAGGACCGCCACGCCGCCATCCACCAGTTCAAGGCGGGGGAGAAGGACGTGCTGGTGGCCACGGATGTGGCGTCCAAGGTGAGGGGTTGGGGGGCGGATGGGGGGCGGGGGGCCGCGGGGCCGCGGGGAATGGGTTTGGGGACCTTCGGAGTGCTGTGGAGGTCTAATTCTGTGTTACCTCCATTGGAAGTGGGCAGAGGGGGAATTATATGGTGATGGTGATGGTGGATTAAAGAGTCAACTGCCGAGGGTTGGTATGGGTGAGGGAGGAAGGGGCCTGGTGGGGAGGGCCACACCAGGGGGGGGAGGAGTCCTGATGAAAGGGGTGAAGGAAGAAGAGGAGGGTCCTTACAGTGAAGGCAAGGCAAGGGAGAGCAAGGGAGGGCAAGGCATGTTAAGGGCCATCGAACCTCTAAGCCAGCCATCACTCAGCAGAGGTGGTCAAGTAAGAAGCGGCTTCTGTTCGGCAAAAGAAAAAAAACGGTTCGGGAGTGGCTCGAACAGCTGCACGGGGATTGGTGTTGTGTGTGTGTGTGTGTGTGTGTGTGTACGCACATGGTAAAGCACAGCTATACTTGGTTGTGCTTAGATTTTTCCAAGGGCTGGCCAGGGGCGTTGCATTTAGGTGGGAGAAATGTTTGTATGGGTAATGGGTGGTGCTTGCCTTAACCATTTTATCCTCTTATGGTCCCCCCTCCCTCTCTTTCTCCTCACACCCACCCCAACCCACCCCAACCCACCCCAACCCACCCCAACCCACCCCACCTCTCTTCCCGTCGGTCTGCCACCCTAGGGTTTGGACTTCCCGGACATCCAGCACGTCATCAACTACGACATGCCCGAGGAAATCGAGAACTACGTCCACAGAATCGGTCAGTTGGGAGCGGATGTCGTGCTACTGCTGAGTGTGTGTCTTATGTGTGTGTGCGGATGTGTAGTGTGCGGAGAGGATGGCAATAGTGGTGGTCGTGGGGTGGTAGGCAGGGTGTATACGGGGGTATATAGCTGTGGGGGTAGGGGGGAGAGATGGGAGAGGTGGGGATAGGGGGGCCCCGCCGGGCCATGCAGGGGCTGGGTGGGGTGCATGGAAGTAACCACACACATGAACGGGTGATGGACTCCCGTCCCCCCCTTCCCCCCCTGGACTATCCGTCTATCTCTGGGTTCTGCTTCTTTCGCCAGTTGTACGTCCTCCCCCTCCCCCCTCCCCCCTATCCCTCATCTCTCAGGTCGCACGGGCCGCTGTGGTAAGACCGGTGTGGCCACCACCTTCATCAACACCAAACAGTGCTCCGAAACCATTTTACTGGACCTCAAACACTTGCTCAGGTGGGCGGATGGGTGAGGTGGGGGGCTGGAGGTGGGTGATTGGGTGGATCGGGTGGATTGGGTGGTGTGATGATGGGGGTAAAGTAGGTGTGAAGTATTTCGGTGCTGCTGGGTGGCTGCGAGAAAGCAAGGGCACGGGATTCTTCACCACCACTGACTTTAACCCGCCTCTCCCGCTTTCGCTTTGTGCGACTGCGACTGCGACTGCGACTGCGACTGCGACTGCGACTGCGACTGCGACTGCTGCTAATGATGTCGCTGGCTTTCCATTGTGCCGCAACCTGGGCTCGCTCCTCGCTTTGTTACCTCCCCTTCCCTCCGCGCTCACTCCTAACCCCCTGTTGCACACACAATACACACACATACATACATACACACACACTGCAGGGAAGCCAAGCAGCGGGTGCCGCACTTCCTGTTGGCGCTGGATGACCCTCTGGAGGCCCAGGTAGAGGGGGGAGGGGGATAGAAGGGGGGATGACGGCGTGCGGGGGCCTACCGGGGCCTACCGGGGCCTACCGGGGCGGGGCCTACCGGGGCGGGGCCTACCGGGGCGGGGCCTACCGGGGCGGGGCCTACCGGGGCCCTATATTATACATGTGTTTCTTTACTGCTCACCAGATCCTGTACTGCCGTACTGCCGGGCCGGGCCTTCCATTCCGCGCTTCCTTCCCACACACCCGCATGCCGGTGTACACCCAAACAGCGTGTGAACCACACGAGCGCGCGTATCCTCCATGGAGAGGCACCCGCATGCAGGCGAAAGTCCAGCCGTGAAACCGTGATCCAAATGTAAAACCGTGGAAGAGGACTTGAAGATTTTACAGAGATAACTATCTATAAGGAAGACTGACTGTCCAACGCCCCCACTGTGCAGCTCCTTCCCCGGGCCCCCGTCTCGCCTCGGCGCTTGCATGCCACAGCCAACGTGGAAGCCGTATGGTACAGCCCCAGTATCCGGTACCGTATGTATGTCTATCGCCTTCAGATGAGGCTCCTGTGCCGCCTTCACTAATCGCCGCCCGCCACCCCCCACCCCCCCACACACATCCTCCCCCCTTCAGCATCACTCGTTCGTGGTTCGCTTCCCTCCCCTTCTCCCCCCCACTTCCTCCGCCCGTCCCCTCCCACTTCCCTCCCACTCTTTCCCCTGCGGCAAGTCCCGCTTTGGTCTCCACCAGTTGTTTCCCGTCGTGGCCTTTTGTTGTGTTTTTTGTTTTCCTCCCTTCCCTCCCCCCCACTTCCCTACACCCCCCACCTCCCTCCCTCCCCGCCTCCTCATTTTCCTCTTCATTGCCACTTCCCTCTCTCCCCGCCACAATCTTCCCAGGCCGAGTTGGAGGAGAAGAGCGGCGTCAAGGGCTGCAGCTACTGCGGTGGGCTGGGCCACCGCGTCACCAACTGTCCCAAGCTGCGATCGGAGGACAAGGCCAAGGTCCGCGGCAACAAGGACTTCTTCGGCAGCGGCGGCTTCGGAGGGGAGATGTGAATCCTGTTTGTGTGTATGCGCGTGTATATATGTGTGTGCGTGTGTATGTATGTGTGCGCGCTGCTCCTTGCCGCTAATGCCGGTGTTGTTGTTGCTGTTTACTTGTGGAGGGAAGGGAAACGGAGGCTGTGGAAAATATGTAGTGTCTTTTCCTTTTGGGGATGGGGAGGCGTTCTGGGCTGTTGGAGGCCTTCAGCTCCATCATCAATAGGAGGGTGGACTACGGCAGGGAATCGGGAGACGAGAGAGTGTGTGTATCTGGTGGTGGTGATGGTCTTTTGGAGGATGGTTTGGGGATTTATCAAAGGGGGGGTCGGTGTACAGTTTGGGAACGTTGGGGCTGTTGGGGGATGCATAGCTCCGTTCGAGCTTTAGTTATGGTGTCGTTTCACGGCAAAAGTTCGTTACTAGGAGGTGGCTGCAAGAGACGTGCTCCTTGCTTCGCAAGCAAAGGAAATGGGAGTTTGACTGGGCGGTTGGGTCCCACCGCGATGACCGTCACGCTGCGTCACGTTGGTTCACGGACGTCTCAGAACTTTACATGTTGGGGAACTTTCCAAACTTGGGTCGCAGGAAGTGGAGAAAGCACAATCCGCAGCCGTCATGTAGTAGTCATGGACAAAAATGGAAAAAACAAGGAGAAAAAACAAGGAGAAGGAAAGAGAAAGGGAGGAATAAAGAGAAAAGGAGGATTGCCCATGTCGGATGCACCGAGGCGTCACGGGATTTTGATCTGCCATGCAGTTGGATGGCGCGCACAATGGTACTATCCTCTCGGTGGACGCTAGTTGATGTGCGAGGTGACACTTTTTCATTTCACGGTAATAGCGGGCGACAAGAGTTTGAGGTTTTGGTTTACCAGACAGACACCAGCAGCGCAGAATTCCCAAACCTCGGGTTTTAAGAGCTGATTAACCTCAAAGTTGGGCATGCGAGGGTACCGATTATAACTTCAATTTAATAGTTATTTCCTGACTAACGCAATACCTTTGTTGCTGGCTGATGTGCTAAACACCCCGCCATGTTGGGTTTTTCAGTTGTTGCTATCACGCTATTGGCGCAGTGCAGCGCGATGGGGCATAAATATTTGTGCCCAGCGGATGAAGCTTTACGCCTTTTTGAGCTGCGCACAAGCTTGGAGGGCGCCAAGGGCCGCACGTTGCATCTGGCCATGTCCTCAGACAGTACGGAGAGTGTGAAAGCTGTTCACAAATTGCTCATCCTAATACAATCAGAGCTGGACGGTGCGCGTAGAACCGCCAGTCATGATCCCTCCTCAAGATCTTCGGGTGATGGTCGGCATGTTGACATTGTCGCACACTTGGGCCAGATTCTGCAGATTGCTGCACAGCTATTACAAAACGCCAAGGGATGCAATAACAACAAAGAAATGCCCGGCATCAACCGCAAGGACAACAGCAGTGGCGACAATAGCACGGGCAACAGCAACAACAAGAACAACAACAGCAAGAGCTGGAACACCTCAGTGCCGAATTCGGCGCAGCCGTCCTCCTGCCCTGCCCCCGCTCCCGAGCTGCTCCAGGGCGACACCCTGTCCTTCCTGTCCTCCGTCCTGCGCACCTACCCCCGCGGGCCGACCAGCCGGCAAGCCCTGGCCAACTGGACCGCAGCCGCCACCGCCTTCCTGCAGGACCACCAACGAAGACAGCGCCAGCAGAGACCAGCAGCGGTGGACCACCATGCGGCGATGGTGGCGGAGGACAGGGTTGAGGATGCGGAGGAGGAGCCGGACGTAGAGGTAGAAGAGGTGCGCGATGGCGACGGCTTAGAAGAATGGTCAGGTAAAGCCTTCGGGCGGGAAAAGAGACGGCTGGCTCGGAGATCCGACGTTATTAGAAGGGGGGAAAATCAGTCCGAGTTGCCGATTCGAAGAAGGCTTGCGAGTGGGACACACCTGAAAGCCTTGGAAGTTGGAAATCGCACCGGCGGCGATAATGGCGGCGATGGAGGCAGCCGCGGCGGGCCAGGGTGCGAGGGTGGCAGCCGCCGCGTCAGCAGCGTGGCTCTCGGCGAAGATAAGTACACGTACGGCACCGATGACGACGACGGCGACCGCACCGATGGCGGCGACGGCGACGGCGAAGTTAAAGGAGGTGCCAATGATGGCACGCAGTACTGTGGCGGTTTGCCGTTTGTACGGCGGGTATTGATGTCGCAACTGCTTTTGGGATGGCTGAGTGATCTGCACCAGGAGATGCTTGGAACGGAGCAGGTGGCGGTGGAGATGTCCCGAATAGTCGCGCTGGTAAGGAGAGTGGAACGAGAGCGGCGTTAAGGTTGACGCTGGGTTCAGTAACGTCCAGTCAGGGCTTGCTGTTGGAACCTTTAATCCCCTTTCCTATTCCGCGCTGCTTTCCCTGAATGGAAAAAAATGGATTGCCTTATGTTTTAATTCTTTCATAACCCTCCTTTACATGGCAAAAGAATTCCTTGTGCACCATCTACTAGAACAGAGAACGTTTTTTGCAACGCATTTTGGATGAAACCCAAAAATATTTCCCCCCCAAAAACAAAATTTCAGGATGACCCAGATCAGATCCAAGCAGCTAACCATTAGGTTCATTAAATGTCATACATGTACATGTCGTACAGGCGTACGACATCCACGTGGAGTCCGTGTCGCAACGTGCCATCATGGAGTTCTTCCACATCTCCAAGGCGGGCGGCACCAGCTGGTACACGGCCGCAAGTGAGGAGCTGAGTGGAGCGGGTGGTGGTGGCTGTTTATGTATATATGTATATCGCTGTTGGGAGAGGTGGTCGGGTTGGGGGTAGGGGTGCTAGTAATGGCAGTGCGCGCTCCGCAGTCACCTTCCCGGCCCCTGACACCGGTCCGTTTTCCGGCACCTCCACCCTTTTTGGACGCCGGGCAGTTGACTTGTTGCACACACATAAACTTCCCTCCCGCATCCTATCCTACTTTCCCCCCTCCCGCCCCCCCCCCACTCCCTCCCCCCAACAACTCCCGGCTTCATGGAACTCCCCGCGTGGCTGTGGTGATCTCCGGATTATGATTGCTGCTGCTACTACTGCTACTACTGCTGCTACTGCTGATTTTATGTCTGATATCTTTTTTACCGTGACTACTGCTACTGCTGCTGCTGCTACTGCTGCAGGAGGGAACGGCTGTCGGAGCCCCGGACGCACCAGCGGCCGTGTGCCCGCCTTTGATGACGACTGCCGCTGGATCAACGGCACTCTGATGCGGCAGCTGGGGGTCCCCGTGCTGCGCAACGGCACAAGACAGTGAGTACGGCTGTACGGATGTCGTTGTATGCCGCGTACCCGTGCCGGATGTTGAAGCACGCGTTCGCGCGCTTGCTTGTGTGTGAGCCTTGCAGTACGGTATGGTAGTGTTGCAGTAACAATAGCAGTAGCAGTAGCAGTAGCATTCGCGCGCCTGGGCCAGTGCTCAGGGTGTGATGACACATACACGCCCACATGGGCCCACATGCGGCGGTGGCGGGCGGGGTTGGGAAGTATCACCATCACTCTTCGTGAGTCTGGAGCCCACTGCAACACCCCCCACACCAGGTTCCACGGACATTCCAGTTTGGGCTGGTAGTGGTAGATGTATGTGTGTACCGGCAATGATCGAGGGAGTCCCACAATCCCACAATCCCACGCCAACACCACTCCACGGCACCGCCGGCCAAGCTCATCAAAATGATGACATCACAAACTCCTCCACCCGCCATTTTGGCAAATCGTAAACATGTAGTACATTTTGTGTGTTATATATGCTTATTTTTGCGCTGATATTTCGGCCGCGTTGGCCACACCGCCACGCGCCAGGGTGTGCTCCCGTTTCGATGTGGAGGGGCGGCTGACCTCCGTTCGAGACTGCGCCGTTCGACTCCAGGCAGCTCGGGCCAACGGCTACCGGTACATAGCCAACGAATACACGTTGCTGGGCGGTACGGATGACATGTACGGCACCCACATCTGCCCCGAGTTTGTCAACGTGATCAACATCCGGTACGGGGACGTGCTTCGGGTTTGCCGTGTGGAAGGGGGGGGGGAGGGGATAAGCCGCACGCAAGGTTGGGCCAATCCGGATTACGAAAAAAACCGTTATGAATAGAATAAATCGAATCGCAGAACCCTGGGGTGATTGGAGGGCACGCAAGCAACCCAACCTTAAGAACCTAAAGAAGCTATAATGAAACGTAATCGAGCTCTTGTCAACGAATTGCCATGTTCGTTGGCAATAATTAACAAACATACAGTAACGAACTGGCCGGCAAACGGCCCTGCCTCAGAGAGCCTCTGGAGAGATTGGCAAGTAATATCAAGTACATGCTCGTACGGCTGCGGTCCGAGCTCTTTCAGAAGGGAAAGTCATTGGAGATATTTAGCAAGATATTTTGCAACGCGTCTGCTTCCGTATGGGAGCTGTACTCGACCCCCGTAGCGGATAACTACAACATACGGTGAGTGATAGGCCGGCGGCCTAGATATAGACGTGTATGGCAGTACATTGTACGGTAATTGTACGGCAAAGCAGTATTCCCCAACTCACGCTCACCTTCTTATGTAGTCAGAGGTTTACATCCTTCCATGCTTTCTTTGCGTGTGTGTTAATGATTTTTTTTGTGTGTGTATGTATGTAAGTGATATTCGGAGCCGCGATGATGGTTTCACAATGCCGATGAAGCCACATTGGAGAGCAACTTCATACCGAAATCGAAGTGAGCTCCGTAGTCACCAGCGACGTGTGATAGACTTTCTGTGAGTATGTATGTATGTATGTATGTTTGCATGTATGTGCGTTTTTTCCACACGCAACCCCCTCATCGCGGATACAGGACGCTGGTGGGCGAGCGTGCCTTTCACACGCCGCTGTACGGCATTGGGGAGGCCCATGAGGCAGTTGCCAAGAAGCTGCTGCTGCAGTACGATTTAATTC
>NW_003307607.1:51312-67195 GCF_000143455.1 Volvox carteri f. nagariensis
GGGAGGGAAGGAGGAGGGAAGGGGGAGGGAGGGGAATAGGTAAGGGGCAGGCAAGAGAGATGAAAAGGCAAGAGAGATGACGTGGAAAAGGGATGGTACTGAAGGGACAAGACCATGGGGGGGGAGAGAAGCCCCGCAGGCATAATTGGTGCCGTAACTTAGTGCCGTACTTGTAACCTGTGGTACGGCAGGTCCACGTGTGGTCATCAGAGCTGTTGGTCCGACAGTCGGGCTTGGATCTAAACGAGTGCCAAGTGGGCAATTTGACGGAGCTGTTTGCACGGCAGGTGTACGACAAGAGGTGGTACAGGTACGAATTTTACAGCATGGAAAGGGGAGGGGGTTGTTGGTGAGAGAGCGCAGCTGCCAGGGGAAAGAGGGTGCGGCCCTGCATGCGTACATCCAGCAACTCAGCATGCTAGGCACTGGTACTGGTACTGGATGGGCCCTTTAGGACCCCGGCTGCCGTAATACGTCTTCCAAAGCACCTCTCGTCACAGCTGCTTGACCCACAGCCTGTCCGTTTGATGCGCTGCTGCCCTCATCCGTCCTCTCAATCTCTTGGCCTGCTCCCCCTCAACAACTTTCGCCCTCGCCTCACCACGTTTCCTATTCTGGCACCACTGGATCCAAGCAAAACACACACGTACGAACATACACACATACATACACCCGGCCACTGTAACCCCCTGCGTGTCCGCGTCTCGCTGCCCTCCATCCAACCCCTTGACCTCCTTCACCTCCTCCCCCTTCACCCTCCCCCCTTCCCAACGCACGCACATGCACAGTTTCGGTCGCACTCTGAGTCACTTGGATCAGCTGTTCCTCTCCACCGCCGCACATATGGGACTGAAGCCCTGGCCACAAGACTGGGAGGAGAAGGCACCTCCAGCAAGGACAAGTACGGGCAAGCCGCAGAAAAATGAAGTCCGAAAGCCCGACCGGCAGTTGATGAATGAAAAGGCAAATACGAAGGCGAAGTTGCAGACGAAGGGAGAAGACGAAGGCGAAGGCCGAGGGCAACCATCTCAACGCAAAGGCATCAGCATCAAAAGCAGCATCAAAAGCAGCACGCGGAACACACAGCACATCGAGAGGGGCACCGGTAGCAATGCGCTCCACCGCCACTCTCTGTGGACTGCTAGGTGCAGCGGGTGGGCCGGCGCCTTCGTGAGGCGTACATACCAGCTTGCTCTGTACATATCACAGCTTGGATGGTGATCACAGCCAGCAAGCACACACACATACACACACACACCGTAACTAATAATAAACCGACACCAATTTTGAATATCACCATGGACCCACGCACACTCGCTTGATGGACCATATGCATAGAAAAAATACGCTCTGGTGTATATTGCAAAGTATGGACACGTGTGTGCGTGTGCGTGCAAAGCATGTTTTCCGTATACGGGACATGAGGCTTGAATTGGCCTGTCTGTTGAACTAATGCAGCCAGCAGCACTCCGCCCACTATGAAGAGGTGCGTGGGTGTTGCCGCTGCTGCTGAATCATCACATATGGCGGGAAGAAGGCGAAAGGTAACACATCCACGCCGAAACATGTTGTATGCAAGGTTTGTATCGTCATGCACCGTCAGATGCATTTGAGGATCAATCCTTTGGATAATTGCGTGAACGTGTACATGTACGGCTAAGCTAGTTATTATTAACCACTGGCGGCGAATCGATAATGCACCACGCACTGCTATTCAGTTTTTTCGGTGAAGTGCTGTGCTAGTGCAGCAGCCCCTGTAGTACTGAATGGAAAGGTACAGCTGCTCGTATGTGCAGAGCAATGTCATTGGCGTCTCGAAGGCTGTTGTATGCTGTTGTTGCTGCTGCGCGTCCACTCGTACCAGGCGGCTGTTATTTACAATGTAGTATGTTGGACAATGTGAGGTGGGTATGTGTATGGCGCAAATGTAAAAGTGTCACCCTTGAATTGGAGCGTTTCTGCGTGCCTGGCGCTGACCAGGCCTAAACACACCACCTCTGGGATCCCTAATCAAGCTACCTGCCCGCACTTCGCCTGACCAGCCCAATCGCGCGCTCGATCCCGTCTAGAACACCAAAACAAGATCAAACAGAAAATGCCACCGGGGGCAGGGGCCTCTAATCAGGGGGTTCCACTGCACACTCAAAAGCCGAGGCGAGGGAAGACCTACCCACGCCAGGCGCGGCCCCTCAGAAGACTCTCCTAGCCAAGGACACTAGGGTTGGCACGGGCACTATACTAGAAAAGAGTACCATACTAGAATAGTACTAGAAATAGTACTACATACTATGCAGGGCTCTAAACTTGCACTAGTTTACGACGCTCGTACCGCGTTCGTACATAGTAAAATAATATAGTAAAAATAATACTAGATAGCACTAGATTTGGGTTTGGATAGTGTCAAGTATTAGTTGGACCAAGCTGAGATCTGCAGTCAAGCTGTATTTTGAAGGGCTATAGCCGCGTCTTCGAGCTGTGCTACGTAGTTTTGATGAATAATGTCAAGGGAATTCAGTATAAAGAATGACAAGGCGATCAGAGGCTTGCAGCCTGGCCCAGACGTCCCCCCTGACGTTCTCCGCTCTCGGAACGAGCTGTTCAACAAGCTACGCAACCAGAAGAAGAACGCTAAGACGGCTGGTCTTTGGGACAACTTCGATGTGGAGTGGTGGGGTGGTCTACCAAAGCTAGTCTGCTTGTTCTGCGATGAGCCGCTCAGCGCCGCGAACCCATCCTTCACCAACGCGCACCACATCAAGCAAGGTGCTTGCAAGGCTCTCAAGCAGCGTGCAGCGTCAGTGAGCCAGCAACATCAGCCAGGGAAACGCGCAGCTGCCGATGTTGACCCCGGAGGGTGTGCCGTACATCCCTAACACGCAGATTGATGACTGAGCTATGATAGATTGAGCTGCTGCAGTTTGCCGAATTGGAGGGTTACGTACTGGGCCGTACGGGAGGTTGTAGTGCAGGAATTTCACTAATATGACGTCCGTGTGTTGTCTTGTGAACACTGGGTCTTCTATCTGTGATTATGTCTTTATGTGCCATAACATGCCTTGAGACATGGGGTTTGGGGTCCACCCACCGGGCACTGAACTAACAAAAAGTGATCTGGATGACCGCAGCGATCTGCTTTCTAATGTCTAAGTAGGTATTTAGAAAGAACAAAAGAAGACCTTTCCCACGGTGTAATTTTCAGGTACAACGGTTGGCCGTACACCCCCCTTCTACGGGGAGCGTGCACCTGCCTAGTAATAGTATCATAGTACTACATTACTATATATAGTACTATTTCTTACTATACTATGCTATTTGGGTTTTCAGATGTAGTATTCTTGCCAAACCTAAAGGACACCCATGCAGCCAGCAAGGCAAGAGATACACGGAGGACCACGGGCCTCAGGCGCCACACCACAAAAGCCAAGACGCTGCTGCACAAAGACACCAAACACAAAGCGAGCACTCGCACGCTGGCCCCTGGAGGCCAGCTGTTCAACTACCACAAGCAACGCGCGTCTCCCGAGGACGGCCACCACTACCTCACCGGTCCACTCACAACCGAGGCAAAATTCTTTCCGCACGGCAGTCTCCTCCTGGGGGTTGCGGGCTCCCCCTGGCGCAGCCCAGCGCAAGACAAAACAAAAACACCTATTGCCCGGGGGGAATGACAAGCCAGCGCGGCGCCCCCCTATAAAGCCCGAAAGAGGCACGGCTCACAGACACTGCCTGCTCCCGCTCACCACACTGAGAACCCTCCTCTTCTGTCCCTGGCCGGGCGGTGTCACCTACTCTCCCTCTTCATCCCATTCATTGTTACAGAGTGGGAGGCTTATGGCCCATTTGTCATCTAAAACCTTCATTCTATTTCTTCCAATTTAGATCCATTGATAAAGAATAGGATTGAATTTAAGCATACATCACCATCCACTATCACCACACTGTACTACGCCACACGAACCGCAAGTCCAAGGCAGTTGATTCAACCTTCTAGGATCCGTCCTCATCCTTTCCGATGAGATTCCTGTCCCCGTCCCGAATATCCGCAGAGACAGAGGGTTCAGCAGTCGCCACCAATTTTGCCTGCGTATCTCGGTCCATCAACTGTGACCTCAACTCCAGATTTCAGCAGCTAGCTAGCTGACGACGGCTATAGCCAATGCAAGGGGTCTACCCGGGCAGCAAACCCAGAACCTTACACCGCAATTTTTTAATTGCAGTAGTGTCTCCGGACCAGTTTGATTTCATTAGTACGGCAACATAAATGCCTGTGTCTGAAGCCAATTAAGATGCGGGCGCACACCTGCTGCATGCGCACCCGGCATTGGGCCACAGACCATTTGAAGAGAAGTGGGTGTAACTAAGTATAACGGGGTCTTTGCCGCATATTACTGCATGCCGCCCCCACATACATGCGGCACGACTATACCTTAGTGTGCCTCGCTGTGCTCCGAGGCATGCATGTGGATGGTATTATCTACACAAACATCGATATGAAAGCCTGCATGCCAGCCTGCTGTGGCATGCCACTACTGCCGGGGTACAGGACTACTGAAAGGTACTGCCGCGAGAGACAGAGCAGCCAGACCCGCTTGGATCTTAACCAGCAGGGGCGACGGCTATTGATTTCCCGCCGATTAGACCAAGTAAACCGTATACCAACATACCAGGAGCTTTTGGGTGCTGTGTGCTGGCGTATTGCTCTCCTGCCTAAAGTGTTCAATTCAACTCTGCTGAGGATGTGCAACACGTGGAATGGAGTTATATAATATTGTTTTGTAAAGCATTATCCTCATCTACAATGCGAGGTTGCCCGAGTGGTCGAAGGGGTGAGCCTTAAGATCTCATGGTCGTACGACTGCGTGGGTTCAAACCCCACACCTCGCAATGTTTTCTTAATCGTATTCTCCAAAATCTGTGCTTTAACGCCGGAGATCGTTATGATCCGTTCAGGTCATAGCCACTGTTGTCAAATAGGATTCTCAGATGAAGGGCCAGGGCACCTGCATACAGGGCACTTGCGAGCTGACCAGGAACTAAGTTGAGGCGCCGTTGATCCGCTAGATTTGGTTGGATGCTGGTGCTGAGTTGCCGAACCCAAATAATGCACTCTGAAGTCGGATGGGGTGAATGGATTAGCGTGCCCCTCTCGCAGGGGAGAGCAGGGAACTACCTCGGGAAAGGGGGGCGCTGGTGAAGCTATACCACCCTGTAACAACATCATACATGGCCAGGGCGCGGAACGCATGTTAACTGCGCCCACCCGCCCCATCCAGGTGATGGACAGCCTTGCCCTGATGTAGCATGATTGGCGGGCAAGCACGGTACTCATTCGTTGATTGGGGGAGGATGGGTGCAGGCCCTTAGTTGCACGGGAGGATCCTCCTGAAACAAGCTGTGGCATCTCTTGCTGTGCGTCGTGCTTTGGTGAAGAGAGGTGGTATTGGCCGTCATGAGTGCAGGTATCGCTGCATGTATCCACATGGCTAAGTGCCGTTTCTGTGAGTAGCGAGCCCGTGGAATCGGGATGATGCTGAAGGATTATTAGGTGCCACAGGGCAGCATAGGTGCCACAACAGCAGGGAAGCGGTGACGTCTTATTTAGCTGCACCGCAACCCTCTGCCTGGATGTCACACATACACGCGGAGGCTCCTCCTGTGAGGTGTCACAAAACTTTATTGCCACGTTCATTTTACCGTTTTTTCTTGTCGTCTTAGTTAGTATCAGTGTGAATATGCGTAGTCAATGCGTTGCTCACACGCGTCAGACCTGTAAGGCGTTTTGGTAGTCGCCTTACGTTCGCTGCGCTGCGCTTATCGTTTTGTAGGTGCGAAGACAAATTCGTTTACGCACGTTGAGATATCCTATTTGCAAATTATTTCTTTCTTCCTTGTGTGGGCGTTAGTCACGTTGAGAAATTGTGCTTGACCTTTGTCATTTGTGGATTACATGTCGTCGTATACATACATCTCTCAGCCAGCCGAACTCATGTGTGGATCTCTCAAGCTTGAGCTAGCTAGCTCACACAGCCGTAAAGCCTTTCTTAGTCTCAAAACTCTTCACTCAAGTAAAATCGGTTTGTTGGCTACCTACAGCCGTTCTGTCGTCGCTTTGGGGTTTTTACTTTTCGCAGCAGCTTTACGTATAGGCTAGGTCACGCCAGCCGCCTCCAGTCACCAGTGTTACACGTAGCTGCTTTTTCCAAACAGCAAATTTGAGCTATCTTACTCTTTAGCCAAACTGTGCTGGCGCTGGTGGCAGCGGCGGTGGTGCTGATGGCGGCAGCAGTGCGGCTGGCAGCGGCGGTGCTGGGGCTGTGGATGACATTTCTGACCTTGAGGTTGCCCTTGATTGTCACGACCACTTCTCGCGAGGATACCAAACTTGCAAAAAAGTGTGATCCTGGTAAATACTTCGGCCGCGCGCTGACGGCCACGCCAAGCTGTGACATCAAATGACATTTGTAACCTTGAGCTGTACGGTGTCTGTCTGCACCGTCTCCTGCCATGGTACACGCGTTCAAACAAAAAAGAGATCCTTGGGTGACGGCACGCCAACCAGCAGCTGCTGCAGAGTATGTGTGCTGAGTATTCATCCCTTTTTCCGCTCCAAGCACCGGTCGGGGGCCTTTTCGGTTCAGTCCGTCTGCGCCACGGCATGGCTAAGACTGTCGTTTCATACTATACATGCCCGTTTTCGTGCTTCCAGAATCGTACACCGCAAGACGTGAGACGACATGAGTTACACGCCCTCTATTTAGGCCCGCTATAGCTGATTCACCTGAAATCGACTTTTTTATCAATGCCTCCTAACTTTTACTGAAGGTCAGCGGATCGGGTCCTTTGTTCATGACTAATACTTATCGGCTATCCACCCAGACTATTACTTCAATCTATTTTCAACATGATTCCTTTATATCTCGACACAGGAAGGTGGCCCAGTCCATACAGGTGCGGGTTCCCCCTAGGCCGACAAAATTAACAACCTTCCTCGCCGCTGCCATCTATCTTGTGATAAATATTACAACGCTAAATTTTCATTGTAAACCTTTGAATGGCGTGAGCCTGAGGCGTGCTTTGAATAGTCTGAATGTAATTTAGTATAAGTTATTCCGAGATCATGCGTTAAATGTTCAGTACATTTTCTACTTCCTTGCAAACAACTCGTCACACTTTCTGCATAATCGTGTATACTAACATCTTTTGCAACAGCTTTTGATTTTAAGGATACTCCACCACCAACTACTATTTGTAAAGAAATAGGACATGGAAGTTACCAAAACCCCGGGCTGTTGAATGAAGGTATTCAGGCTCACCGCACCCAATGCAGGTTCAAAATATATATTGTGGAACGTGTTTGAATCAATCCGGTCTGCATATGTCCGCTAATCCCATGAGCGAAAAAATCGAGCCGTCACCGCGATACGAATTTTCTTAGTACAGCTGTACTAAGAAAATGCAGGGTGTTTCCACTTGGCCGCACACTAACTTTTCAACATTATCTTTAATGTGGACTTTGTGTGTGGTTAGTAAACAGGTGTTTCCACTAAGCGCCCCGCGGGGCCCCGGCCAGGCCCCGGCCCCGACCGGCCGGCCGGCCGGAACCATACGACAGGTTGCTAATAAGGTACCAAACCATTGTTATAGTAAGAGTGGGTGTAATTTAATGCGCGAAATCGTTTATCAGCTTGGTCGGCTCATTGCTGGAATATGGGCAATTTGACCGGTCCTGCTCGGAACCGTGATTTTAGTAACCCTAGCTGCCTAAGTAAATCCCACTATAGCGTGATGCAATCTTTTATGTTTGTGAGCACGGGTGCCCCAGTCCATACAGTACATGTCTCGAAAACAGGTGAACGACACTGCCTGAAACGATATCAAAAATGTTTTGAACGTTAGTTCCGATGGGGTGTTACAGCGGAAAAGAACAACCGGTTATGAGAATCGTTGTGCAATCTTTTTTGGCAAGGAACATACTGCAGGATTGCGTCAGGGGGATTAAAAGGAAGCCCAGGCTTACGAATTATACATGTTCGTGTCTGGCGATGTCCGCTAGCCCCACTTCCCACTAGCCCCACTTCCCAGCACACCCCAGGTGGCCGCAGGTCCCAGTCGTATCCAAGCACATGTCGGTCCCAGATTGAGTGGCCGACGTGGCATTATACAACTCGGCAAACCGCTCGTCAGAAGCTTCATGCATGAGGTATATGGATTGATGTAATTCGTTTAACAAATCCCTTCCCCAGCACATCCCTCTCTGGGTTAGTATGTATGTATGTATGTATGTATATGGATGTTGGGCCCAAGAATACCCCTCGGTAAAGTAGTGCTTGATCCCGTTGGCCGTGAAATACGAAGGAAGGTACGCAGCACCGCAACAACCGCCTATCTTGCGTTCTTGAAGAACACCATGGACAATGCCGTCCAGGGTAACAACTCTTACGGCTCTCGAGCGACCTTCCTTTTCGAGCTCTGTTTGTTGTGACCACCACTGAATACGCTGTCACATTGTGAATTTACACATATGTCACCAGGACCCTCCATTATGTCACCAGGACCCTCCATCCGCACAGCTGAGAACCGCTGTCGTTGTCGTCGGTTCACGGTTAGCTTGTGCCCGAAGGTTCGCATACACGGCACGCGCTGCCGTGTAGGTACGCTGGAAAAAAGTCGTTCCATCAACAGGCTGAGCCATCCTTTCTAACTCTGCCTTTACGTCGTTGGGATCAGCATTCGTCGCTGCCGCGATAGCATCAAAAGCCTGTTTGCGGCCCTCACGATTCTTCCTGGGTACCAAGTGACGGAGTCCACCAGGCAACCGTTGCCATTGCAGCTGCTACAGTTGCAAATAATGTCGTGAAACTCCATGATGTTAAGATGTCCCCAATGCGCTTAGAGCCATGGCCGCTGGGCCAGGCGGCCGTTGCACGGAGATTTTGTTCCATACCAGCAACAACATGGCCTCGCCATGAAAGAAAAAGAACAAAATTGAGGTTGAAATGAGCACAAATTTGATCGCTCTACCAATAAAGTTATGAGGGTGGCGCTTGGCATGTTTCCGTGGGAATCTTCCTTGCTTATGGTTAAAAGTCGCTTAGATATATTAACCTAAGTTATCAGTCACTCATTCATCCATTTATTATTAGTCATTCATTGCAATGAATGTTGCGAGTATCCCTCCGCAATCTTCGCTTGCTCCGGATATTATAAACAATTTAACAAACTCGTTTATATAAAGATAGCAATCAAGTTGCTCCGCGGTTTCGCTGCTCGGACCACAGTGTACAGCAACAGTGCAGCTGCGTAACGTGCATGCGCCGTTGCACTTCTACAGATCGTAAGTTATTACCCAAGAGGGGATTGAAAACAGGCTTTGGGCCTGTAAAGTATGCCCGTTATGCTAAGTACGGTCTACCGTACAGATGACGTCTATGAGGTTCGAGATTCGTGAGAACTGGGGTCTTTTGACACCACCTGATTTGTATATTAAACGATGCAAGCCGGCCTAAGATTTCCTAGGAGAATGAACCTCATAGCGATTGGCGGGCTCGCAGCAGTACTCGTCGTCCCTTACTTCGTTGCTGCTTACAACGAAACATTGTGTCAGGAAGAGCGCTCGTCATGGTTGGATGAGTATCGTGAGTTCCACAAAGCTAACCGAGGGGCTCCGGGAGCTCGATATCTGGTCTATTATTGCGGACCTGGCCAAGATTTGTGCGCAGGCACAGGTAAGCAAACATCCAGTATTGTAAGCGCCAGCCGTCGCCATATGATGTTTTTGTTGTACGTTTCGTTCTATGTACAAACCTGGGCTGCGTTGCACTGATGGCTGGCAACCAGCAACACGCAGGCCCTGCGTGAACTCTTAGCAAGCTAACATGCGCGTGCGCTATATATCGGGACAGTTTTGGGGAAAGACATCTTTAAACCCTAAGTTCCTGCCTGGTGTTGCTGCATTTGTTGCTCAGTTGAGTAATGCTGAGTTAGTTATCGGCTTGGGCAAAAGGGTTCGATCAGCACGGCCACTATGCAACAGCAACCTGCAGCTAACAAGCCGCGTATGCGGACAATCATACACCAGTATACGGACAACCGTAGCTATGCTATGATGTTCCTTATAGGATCTCCGTACGACCTGTAGGGCGATTCATGCGCGGTGGATGGTCGCTGTAATCCCTAGTAAATGGAAGTGGATATAAAGCTGGGGACTCAGGAAGTCATCATGCGGATGTGAAGCATTAAGTTAAGACCGATTAAGGGGGATTACAAACGTGGAACAGGTCAGGCAACCAGTACGAACCCTAAGTACCAGCTAAGTACATAGATGCACGCGCGTCGCTCGCGCCTTTCAGTTCTCGTTGCCTGGGAAAAGGTGGTGGCGCATGGGTTTTGCGGTCTAAGTTGTGCGTGTGGAAGGAGCCGCCGGCATCGGTTTTGCAGGGAGGAGGCAGCGGCGGTGCAGTCCCCAGGTGGAGAAGACACGACTGTTTCATCTACATCCTGGCGGGGCTGCTAAAGTTGTTTCAGATGGGGCTTACTGCGGACAGACACACACATACATACGCACACGCATACACACTCATACACACACCTAATAGGTAACATGAGGTGGCAATTCAAGTTCGAGTTTGGGCAAAATGGTCTGGGGAGTACATATTGGCTGTCCCGCCACCGGCTCACTAAGTGATGGGTTTACCTTTACATGTCCACGGAACGTTAGTGGCCAAGTGCCGCAGTTAATTGCACAGCTCGCATTTAAATCTATGCTTCCCGCGGCGTTCGACCCATGCGATCGGCCACATGTCTTGACTAGAAAAAAACAAAACAGATCGCGCTTTGTCTATATATATACACGTCAGTAAGACGATCCGGTCATCTATATGATGGTCTCTCTATGCGCAGGCGACCGAGTTCGTGGCATGCTCTACATGCTGCGAGTCGCCGCTGTCCACCGCATGGTCTTCCTGGCCCAATGGGACAACCCCGTCAACCTGACAGTTCTCCTGTCTCCCAACGAGATCGATTGGCGGCCGGAAGGCCTGCCCACAGAAGTCATCTCCAGGATCGGCAAAGCACACAACACATTTCCGGACAGGGATTTTTTCGGCCTGTCTGAGTGGGGCAATAATCTGGAGCTTTGGAAGACCACGACAATACACACAGCCACCGCCTGGCCAGCGTCAATCGTCGACCATCGTGTCTGGAACACGACGCTGTGGCCCCCCAACGGCTTTTTGACGCTCCTGGGGCCCCTTGGCGGTGTGCCACACGAGCAGGAGCAGCGTTGGACGAGTGAGTTCACCTGGTACATAGACATCAGCTCCTGCTGGTGGCACTTCGCCTTCAAACCCTCCGAGGCTGTGGAGGCCAAGGCCAAGGCTAATCTGGAGGCTGCTTACTCGCTGCAATCAGGCTCTGTGGCGCCTGCTTTTGTTGCCTGGCACTGGCGCACTGGCGGCCAGCATGGCGAGACGGGCATCATACGTGCTGAGAACACGCAGTTTTTTCGTTCGCGCCTCCAGCAGCTCATATCCTGCATCAACTGCGCACGCGCCATGATGCTGCTGAACGCGGTCACAGAGCCGCTGCTCCTGGTCACCGACCTCAATCCCTTCAGGAAATGGATTCGTTCCGGCGCGATGGGCCGCGGCGTGACCACACTTCCGTCCATCGCACAGCATGTGGACATGGGCAACGCTCAATTAGATGCATACATCGATATTCTGGCGGATGCGCTGGTTCTCAGTCGTGCCAAGTGCCTGCTGATTTCGCAGTCAGGCTTCAGCAACACGGCACTCATGTTACGGAAGGAGCCGCTGTGCTATAGTCATATGGATATGTGCCTTTGGCAACAGGAGAGCTTCTTCGAGAACGTGAACATGCACCACCACCGCAGGGTGCTCGGGAGTGGGTACATAGGCAGCAGAACAGCTAAACGGTGGAGTGCAGAACGGTAGAGTGTAGAACGGTGGTGAGAGAACGTAAATGATTGCATTGGTACAGCTGATGGTACGCCCAGCCAGCTCTGCTGATGAGCTAGGCGTTCCAGTAAGGGGCAGGGTTGGGATGGTGGTGCTGACGCCTTCCCTCATAAATGGGCCCGCCCAACCCCCGCCCGGGCCCCCCCCCCAACAGCACGTGCCCCTGAGAGCGCTGAATTATTCATCGCAGCTGAAATCTTACATAGTCGGCTCTGGGTGTGTGTGTGTGTCTGTCTGTCTGTCTGTCTGTCTGCATCAACGAATATCGCATAAATCCATGTGCACAGTATAAATGTATGATTGCGTGTGAAGTGGAGGGGTTGAAGCTTCCTGTCTTCACGCCTCATGAGTGTCGACTTTTGCGAAGGCAATGACCTTTTATTGGATTTAGCATTCGCAACCAGCATTCGGTGGAATCTGCCGCCAGGTCAATGGCTAACTCGGTCGTGGCACATAATTTCTACGCTTCAGATGTTTTGGCGTGACAGGGGTCACCTCCACTTTTCTCTCCTGGTCGGCTTGCAGGTTGCTATAACCGTTCTGTCCATGTCACCATCCTTCGGCATGGGGTTGCATGTACCCTCTCTTACGGTCAAGGGGGATTTTTATATGTCCTGCTCTTGATGGACAAAACAGTGGGCAAAGGGCTCATGTGCGGATAACAGCGACGGCTGCTGAAGAGAGGGCATACAGCAGTGGATGGCGGAGTTGTGACAGGCCAGGACAAACATGTACATGATATGCTGCTGAGGGCTATTTGGATTAGTCATCGCATCTTCATTATATTTATTCATGTACCATAGGAAGACGTGCTGTGCGGGCGGGGGTTGGGCTGGGCCATCTATGGGGGAAGGCGTCAGCACCACCATCCCAACCCTGCCCCTTACTGGAACGCCTAGCTCATATGTAGGTATGTCTGGGCACCTCTCTTTCTCAAACTTGTCGTACAACACAAATGCTTTTTTGGTGTCGTACTCCTTCGCCTTCACGACAAGCAAATTGCGCCATCACGAGGTCTCGGAAATTCAGCTGCATCAACTCCACACGGAGAAGGAACGTTAACTACTGAGCTGCTGTTTTAAATTTCGTACCTGCTGGCCGCCGAAAAGGCCTCTACACATGCTGAGATCGTGTCACAGCACCTACATGTCTTGATGGTGTGTGCCGTACTGTACGACAGCTATTTTCTACTGAAAAGCTCCCACCCCGTGCCCTCTAAAGGGTTCAGTTTTCCAACTCTCTCTTGGCCCTTATGATGGCCCCACAAGCAACCTGTGCCTACCGAGTCCTGCCTTTGGGGCAGTGGTGTGTTGGCGCCAGTCCACGTCACATCGTGCTCCCCTCTCACACGGGCCGAGCCGGCTTTCCAAGTTATATGAGCAGATTTTGCGGCAGTTCGTTTGATCCTTCTGCCCAGCTTCACCTGCTGCCTACATACTGCTGAGTGAGATCAGTTACGGCTCCTTTGTTTGCTGGCACTGCTCGCATGGGTAGACAGTTGTGAGAACTGATCCGTATTCTTGGGCTCCATTTTTTTGGCAGGGAGCCGTGATAATGCGAGACAGACGTCTACGACTTCTCTCTTCGTTTAACCCAAGGTGCAGCTGCTGCAGCAGCAGCTGTTAGTGCTACTGCTGCTGCCGGCGGCCAACTACTAATCGGCAACCGCCTGCGTCACATCCCTTACGATTCACAACTGCTATTACGGCCGTCACACTGGCCGAGATAATACAAAATGTGGAGCGGGCGCGGGAAGGTCTTCCGTCCGCCATGCCAGGACGCAACCCCGGCGGGTGCAAATGTTGGGGGATGAGATTATCAGGTGTTTACAGCTAGAAAGCTACAGAGCTGCAACGTAGTCGTAAGCAGACGTGTACAGACATACACACCCGCTGGGTCCGAAGCTCGATACAGCAACAGCCGAACAGCGAGTTAGCCGTTCATCCATCATTGACGCCGGTATCAAGCAACTATCATTGGTTAAATGAGGCCTGCACGATTACAAAAAGTACTCCAACGTCCAGTTTGCCGTGTAATGACCGACGTCAAGCAATTGCCGGGATTACTAAGCTGAAGCAGTGATGATGCAAAAAAGGCTTTCATATTTGATACCAGGAAACGACTGCTGTATTGTACCGATGCGAACAACCCAGAGCAGAAGAGCTTGAAACAAACGAGTGCAAGTAAACCTGAGAAAAATGGCACACCTTAGGATTCAGATCTTCGTGGGGATGGCTAAACATCTTGTTTTATCTACCTATAGTACATCATGATGAGACTTGTTGAAGTGCATTGACGAAGTCGACTTTTCAAAGCGCACTGTACGGATGTCAAGCATATTGCATCCACTTACCTAACGGAAGGGTTAGCTGTAGTTGCTGCGTCCAGCTATGCTGTCCTCAACTTTGGTTACTAGGACTCAGAATGCTTCATCACGCGCAGCGTTGCTTTCCTGGACGTCCTGCATTTAAGCAGTCGCTGCACGCAGCAGCGAAATGCCGCACCCGAACACACCGTAGCGCAGTACCCTTATCAAAAGAAGTAACAGCACAGGCGGACGCGACGGCTTTATCCGAGCTCCTGGACGTGGCGATTCTCGCTGCTGAGAAGGGCGCTTCGGTAAATGCAAACCGTGCAGTTCTGGCACCACATGAATTACGTTCCTAATGCCACATATTGCTTACATCGGTACACACAGAATCTCGTAGCTGAAAGGGGCCCAGGGTGCGTCAGCGACTAATGGCCAAGCCATGTCTCCACCCGAAGCCATAGAGCTAGCCACGTTAACTCCTAGCACATAGGCACTGCAAATCTTTTACTGGCGCCCTCTTTCTCACCACCACCCACAATGAGCACTCAGCTACCCCACCTGTCCCTCCCTCCACCTGGCCTTCGCATCACACTTGACGTGGGCCTCAAGAACAACGGGGATGGCTCTAGCTACCACCCACCGTTCATTTTGCTCTCCCTTCTCTCGACACAGAGACAGACACACACACACACACACACACACACAGAGACACAGACAGACAGACAGACAGACAGAGACACACACAGACAGGCAGACACACGGGACCTCACCCTGGGGTTAACCCTAAAAGCCCTTCTCCCCCATCCCCACCCCGGTCCCCATTCGTTTTATCCTTTCGTACATACACACACACGTACACACATACACACACACATACACACACACCCCATCATCCACCCCAAATCCCGCCTGGCGTGGCCGCATGATGTCCGTTCCGCCTTCACGCGGGTTTATGACATGGGCCCCACTTCCCCTTCCAAAACACACAGACACACACAGACAGCCACCTCGATGCCCCTTCCCCCCAAACCCTCCAATCCAACCCAGGTCGTTCATGAGGCCCTCGACCGGCCCCGCTCCATCTCCTTCAAGGGCGCTACAGACCTGGTGACGGAGACGGACAAGGCCAGTGAGGAAGCCGTGTTGGCGGTGGGTTAGGGAGGGGGGAAAGGGGGGAATGATACCAGGCGTACGGCGCCGTACGGCAAACCTTCTGTAGTCCACGTCACGGGGGCTCCCTCCTCACCCTGGAGTGGCAGTTGACGGCTGGTGCTGACGTCTGGTTGGGATCGGGGGCTGATGTGGGGCTGGGGGCGGGTTGGGGTGGGGGTTGGGGGCGGGTTGGGGTGGGGGTTTGGTCCACTGGTCCACTGCCCGCTACCTGGGGCACCGAGTGCACCTGAACATCGCAAAGCATTGCGGCACGTCATCCGAGTCCGAATACCCGACCGCACGAGATGATGACCCACAGGGGCCCCCCCTGCTTCCCAACCACCAACGGTCGTCAGCATCAGTCGCAGCAGCTCTAAGAAAATTCTAAGTTACCCCCCCCCCTTCACCCTTCATCCCCCAACCCTCAACCCCCGTCTCTTAA
>NW_003307607.1:67632-85913 GCF_000143455.1 Volvox carteri f. nagariensis
GAGGGGGGGGGAGGGGAGAAGGGGAGAAGGGGGGGAGGGAGGGGGGAGGGAGGGGGGAGGGAGAGGGGAGGGAGAGGGGGGAGGGAGGGGGGAGGGAGAGGGGGGAGGGGCTCGAGACCTGTCAGGGTCGAAAATTCTTCCAATGGTGGAAGGTAAAGTGCCTCTAGTCGATGGACGATGGTGACCCGGGATAAAGTTGACTCGCGAGCTGACCAGGAATGGTGTTGGGCTGCCGTCGATCCGGCAGATCCCGTTGGATGCCGGTGGTGGGTGCGGAACCTGAGTGATCCACTGAGAAGTTGACTAGGGTGACTGGATGAGGGTGCCCCGAAATACCGGGGAAGGCAGGGTTTCGCAGGGTAGCGGCCACGGGTGAAGATATACCCCCCTGTCCCACACATCATACATACATACAGGTGGGCCCCATGCCTGGGTCACCCGGACCTTTGCGGCTCATAAAGGCCGACCAACCACCTGCAACGGTAAACCCGTACGGGTCAGCGAGGTGGGTGCGTCGTTGGTGGTTAATAGTTGGTTAATTGGGTTATTCGGTTGGTAGCGGTTAGCTCAACCACCCTTAGCAGCCCGTGGTTTTCTAGCCAGCAATAGCGAAATGCCTTGTAGCCCGTACCACCATCATCACCACCAACACCGTCACGCACATTTCACAGACATATCTAACTATCGTCGCCACCATCGGTAGCCGCAGTACAATGTACGAGGCAGTGTCTTGGGGGTTTTCGTACGTCTCTTTATTACTAGAATATATCCCCTACCGGTGTTTGCACGTCCACATAGGATTGCCTCCCCCCCGCGCACAATGAGTTCCCCCCCGGGCCCCCCGACCCCCACGCGGACCAATTCCCCTCTTCCCCCCCCCCGCCGCCGCCATTGTGTACGGCATAGGTATCGGATGTACGGCGGTCCCTGTTGGTGACGGGTTTCGGGTACGAGCACGACGAGGCCTGGTCCGCGAACATGGAGCTTTTCCGGGAGTTTACGGATGTGTGTCAAGGTGTACGGCGGCTGGGGGCGGCGGCGGTTGACCTTTGTCATCTCTCTATGGGTGAGCGTGTGTGTGAGGGGGATTGTGGAGTGGAGGGGGGTCGCCGGGGGTTGCCTTGTTTTTGAGGAGGGCCGCGTGTGTGTGTATGTGCGTGTGTATGTGCGTGTGTGTATGTGTGTATATGCGTGTGTGTATGTGTGTATGTGCGTGTGCATGTGCGTGCGCGTGCTCGTGTATGTGTGTGTATGTGTGTTGTGGGGAGGGGGAAAGCCGAGGTTACACACGTCAGCCACCCTTGTTCACATACACATACACTATGCAGTACGGCACTGTGAGTATGTGTATGTATGTATGTATGTATGTGCGTGTCTCCGGCCATGCCCTCCACCAACAAACCGCTGCAGGCGGGAGTTCAAACCTCCCTCTCAACATTGCTGTTGTTGCTTACTGCTGCTGCGATCGTTACTGCTGCTACTGCTGTTACCGTTGTAACCGTTGTTGTCGTTCTCCTGGTCGATCAGGCGTCGTGGACGGTTATTGGGAGTACCGCCTGAAGCCCTGGGACATGGCGGCTGGGGTCATCATCGCGCAGGTGTAGAGGGGGGAAGGGGGAGGGGGGCGGGGGTGGGGGAGGGGGAGGGGGAGGGGTTATGTGTTTGGGGCCGGGGGTCGTGCGAGCGCAGGCAGAGGGCGACGCTGTCGGGGCTCAATCCTGCTGGTGAGTGGGTGGGTGGGATCCGTCTCCTGCTTTTCCGACTCCCGCTCCGCCCCACCACATACATACATACATACAAATTTATACATATGTACATACGTACATACATACATATGTACATACATGCATGCATGCATACATATATAGGGTTTGGCACCACTGGTAAGGCGCGACTATTGCCCCCGGGAGATCCCGGGATCGATACCCGTTAGGGTCAAAGTCCTTCCGATGGTGGAAGGCATTGCGCCCCTAGTTGATGGACGGTGGTGACCTGGGATAAAGTTAATCTGCGAGCCGACCAGGGACGGAGTTGGGCCGCTGTCGACCCGGCAGATTCCGTTGGATGCTGGTGGTGGGTGCGGAACCTGAGCGATCCACTGAGAAGTTGACTAGGGTGACTGGATGAGGGTGCCCCGAAATACCGGGGAAGGCAGGGTTTCGCAGGGTAGCTGCCACGGGCGAAGATACACCCCCCTGTTTCACACATCGAGTTTTGGAGACCTAACTCCATTTACCTTCATGTACACAAAGATGTGATCCCCCCTCCCCCTCCCCCTCCCCCTCCCCCTCGCAACAGGAGGCTGGGGCCACCATCACCACCATGGACGGTCGGCCCTTCTCCGTGTTCGAGCGGTCCATGTTGGCGAGTAACGGCCACCTGCACCAGCAGGTGCGTGTGTATGTATGTATGTGTGTATGTATGTATGTGTGTATGTATGTGTGTATGTATGTATGTGTGTATGTATGCGAGTGGCGGTTGGGACGAGCAAGGGACCCAACGGCGAAATCAATTTCACTTTTCGGAGCAAAAACAATAGGCCAGTCAGTAGTAGCTCCCCATCGCCCTGTCCCGCGCTTTTCCCCCTTCCCCTTTTCCTTCTTCCTCTGGTTTGGTGGGGGTGGGGTGAGGTGAGGTGAGGTGAGGTGAGGTGAGGTGAGGTGAAGGGTGAGGTGAGGTTCTTGGCGCCCAGAGGACCCTTCCACACACATCCTGGGATAACCCCGTCTCTCCCCCCCCACTCCCCCCCCACTCCATCCTTCAACCCCCGGTCCCCCACCCACACGTCAGATGTTGGATGGTACGGCACCCAAAACCCGGGCTCTCCTGGAGCGCGGTGTCGACCTGTCACCCTGGTTCGTACCGCTTGGGTACGACACAACACTGTACGACTGATCTAGGATAGATGGGGATGGGGTCGCTGCCATGAGGCACTGCTGTGTGTGTGTAAATGTTTCGGACGGGCAGATCATGCTTACGGGAGCGGGGCGGGGAAAGAGAGGGCGGCGAGCGTGCATGCACATACGCGGGTCGCGAGGGGTAGAGGGGAGAAGATATTACTCGGTGGATATCATTCTGCGTGTGTGTGTACCTGTCGTACTATGCTTTAACGGAACAAAACGGTGGAAAGTGGTGCACGTGGGGGAGGGCAGAAAGAGGAGTGGTGCTGATACTTCAGAAAGCGTGTGCATATACGTGTGTGGTGGGAAGGAACAGGTGCACGTATTAGAGAAAAGGGGCGGGAGGGAAGGAAATAGGAACCCAATAGGTGGTTCTAGCACCTAGCTGCGGCGTTTGCGCGTGACAGACCGATCGACCGACCGGCCAATCGTGACCTGAGTGGCCTTCCTTGGCACTGTCGGAAACTGATAATGGAAATAATAAGTAAACGCTTGATGGAGGATTGACGGGATGATCGACTTGGTGGGAGGCAGGAAATATCCCGAAAGAGCAGTTGCCATGGCATGTCCTCAGAAGCCGTAATCCTGCGAAATGAAACTGTTGCTGTAAATGTTTATGCGGAGGTCGTCCATCGAACTGGCGGAAACCGGTTGCTACAGGGCTCGCGGTGCGGAAGGTCTGAATGGCCATCAGCTCTTTTGCCAAAGTGACGACTCCCGTCGAAGTGAACACAGCCGCGAACAACATAGTACATAACAAGGGATACGAATTTTACATGAACACCAGCTTTTAGGCTGTTCATTTAGAAGACAGTCTGTTGGAGTCCGAAAATCAGAATCCGAGCCGTACCTCACTAACCGCCCAGAACCTTTATGTGGCGATTTGCAAAAGCAGTTGGTTAGCTCGAGGTCGCATGTATTATGTATTCATACCAATGCCAGTTTTAGGTTTACCGCAAGGATGTTGACAGAATTGCTCAAGGAACTCCAAATTGTCTTAGCTGTCGCCAGCCTTGGCCTTTCGGTTGTGGCTGCGTCGTTTGCCAGCGTAAAAGTTGAGCATGTGAAAAGTGATTTCAACGTACCGGGAGGATATTATGCACTGAAATTTGATTACGGGCAGGGGCCTCGGCCGACGTCATCTTGCTATGAGTACAGCCGATCCATTCCAGAGCCTTACACCGAACGCTACCGGCCACAAACCTCTTTGCCAATGATTAACGTCGGCATCCCGCGGGCATTCTGGCAGTGGCACGGCAACATTTCCAGGGCTGACTTTGAACGAGCGAAGTCCTACGGCATCTGCGAGAACTGCATGCTACTCCATTACAAAATTGTGAACGGCAGGCTTTACACCGAAGAAGGCGCCGGGTCGCGCGTTCCGCACTCCAGGCAGCTGCATTGGTTGGCATGGGAGGAGATGCTCAGCGTCATTCTCTATTTGTACCCCATGCCGGATATGGAATTTCTATTGTTGTGGGACGACGAGTGCGCCAGCGGACTGCCCCTCATCGCGCCCAACATCTGTCGCCAGTTCCCGAAGGCTGGATTCACATTTCCATCCTTCTCGGTTTGGTCGCAGTCACTGGGCCCTGTTCAGATGGCCACCTACCATTCCTGCATCTGGAACAGGTACGCGCGCACACACACACACAAAAAAAAAAAACCACAAACACACACAAACACACGCAGCTGCGAGGAAGGTCCTCGCCTAAACCCTAAGGTCCCCTTTGCAGGTGTGGTAGTAAGTGATGCGCATCCGCAGAGCGCGATATACAGTATATACCTAACATCCGATTTCCTGAACTAACTGAATTTAACCGAACCTGATTGAGCCTAACTGAACCGAACCTAAACTAACCGAACTTATCCGAAACGGACCTTACTGGCTCACGCTCATTTGTTCGCTCTTACATGCACACACAATAATGTATGTGTGTATGTATATACGTATGTACGTACATATGACCCATTTCTGGAGATTCCAAAGGTCCTCTGTCTACACCGGCGAGCAGGCGTCGGGAAGGTTTCGCCCTTTGCGCTGCCGCTGCTGCTCTTGGTGGGCATAAGACAGACCGACACACTATGTATGTATGTACGTACGTGTGTATGTATGTGCGTGCAGCAGGTACCCACCGCATACCCGCAAACCCATGGCGGTGTGGAGGGGCAGCACGACCGGTGCACGAGTGACGACGACCCTTGAAAACCACAAGCAGGTAGCATTACTTGCGTGTTGTATATGTGTATGTCTATCTGTTTGTCTGTCTTTACCTCTGTACAAGCAGTGTGCCCGTCATCTTTGGCGCACATTTCCGCACATGTACGCCACATGCATCCCCCATCCGCTGTATTGGGCGCGAAATCACTGCAGCTGCAGCTGAACATATCCAATCAAACTAGTGAAAAAACTCAATTCCGTGTGACATCACCATCATAATAGTAATAATAATAGTAGTAGTAATAATAATGATAATAAGAATAAGAATAAGAATAACAATAACTATACTGCTTCATGCTGCCGCTGCTCCTTCTAGGCCTCCGTGAAATCTCTCTCCCCTCCTCCCCCAACCCCGGCCCCTACCACAAACCCTCCTTCCCACCACCACCACCACTATTCCCCCCCCAAATCAGGTCACCAGGTTGAAGCTGCACCTCCTAGCTCAGAACCACTCAGACATCTTGGACGCGAAGATCACCATGTTCACGGAGGAGCTCCCCGACTCAGTCCGCAAGCTCTACAAACCAGGCAAACTAATCGAACCCGAAGACTACAACCAGTACAGCGCGATCATCGATGTGGATGGACACAGCTGGAGCGACCGATTCGGCAACTCCCTCATCCACTACGCCACGCCCATACTCAAAATGGCCTCCAACCGAACGGGGTTCTTCGAGCACCTGTACGCCCCAGGCACGGCCTTCCAGCAATTCAACAACAACCTGGAAGACCTCCCCGAAAAGGCCCGGAAGGTCATCTCCGACGTTCAGCAGCTTTCCGGCGACTCGGAATCTTTCCAGATGGTTCGGAACATGCACGCGACCTCCCAGTTGCTGATGGACCACATCGGTCTCGCGGAGGCCTTCGTGTATTCGCTCCTGAAGTACTGGAGCCTGGTGACTTGGAAGCTCGACCCAAGTGACCTGGACGGCTTTGAGGAGGTGCCCATGACGTGTTGTGCGCTGACGCGAGTACCGCCTGAGTTTGCGGTAGCTGTCACCACCCGCCTGATGAGGAAGGTCCCCAGGAGGGGCAGCGGACGACCGTTACCATCGAGTAGTTGGTAGTTGGCATGTGGGAACCGGACCCACACCATCACACTGAAGAGATGAGACTGAAAATTTTGAAATGATGGTGGAGATGGAGATGAAAAGGTGATGGTGAGGGACGGTGTCGTATATGATGAGTGATGGAGTGACTGTTCTCAAATTTTTTGTCCACCAGCCGGCTTAGTTAGGGTGGCTGGGGGCGGATGGGTAAGTAAGGCCTGTGGACAGTACTCAATACCATGTCTGTATGTCTGTGTATGTGTATTGTGTATGTGTCCACTGCATGGATGGATGGAAGCGTTGTGAAAGAGTGCGCCAAGTGGTGTAGTGCTGGTGCGTTTGGTTCTTCGGGGTAAAATGCTGTGTGCTGCTATCTGGGGGCTCTCTGCTGAGGCCCTTTCCTCCCCTCACCCCCCCCCTGGGCCCCCCCATTTTTTTCTCTCTCTCGCGCGCGCCGGTGCTGTTGGGTGCGTTCCGTTCCCATCACACCCAGCGGCGCTCCTGCTGCCGCCGCTGCCGCTGTCCGGGGGCCCTGAGAGTGGGTGAGTCCACCGCGTGCAGCCCTGTGTGCATGTGTGTATGTATGTTCTGCATGTTATGGTGTTCCGTATTTTGTTGGTGGTGGCTACTGCTGCTACTGCTGCTGGCTCATTACTGCTATCCAGTTGTTAGTTACTCCTCAGCCAAATGCTGCTGAACTGCAAAAAAGATATAGAGCTTTGTGTGCGTGTCTGTGTGCTTTTAATTACCATGATGCTGATCGATTTTGTGACTGTGTGTAGTATGGGGGGGGGCCCTAGAATGCTGCTGGCGCCAGCAAAGGTTGATGTGGTGGGATCATCATTCTCATCATCATCATCATCATCATCATCGGCCACCTGGAATTACACATCAATAATTTTTATGTAGTGGGTGGTGCAATGTGGAGGTGTCCGGGCCCTGCTGGCCATCACGTCATCACGTGAGCCCACATGCTTGACGGAGCTGCGGTGCAGCTGTGCGCTGGGCTTCTCTGTCTGTCTGTCTGTCTGTCTGTCTGTCAGCATGGATGTATGTATGTATGTATTCGCTGTATACATATGCATACATATGTATCTGCGTCTTCCCCTTTGTAGATGTAGTAGACGAGTAGACAAGGCCCCTTAGGGGTTGAGAGCCCCGGTCATGGATCCAGTATGTCCGTATGTACTGCTGTGTACATGCTGTACAGCGAGTAGTGGCGCGCCAGCAGTAGACCTCATCGCCGGTTGTCAGCTGGCGCAGTTGGCTTTCGGGGCAGTGTCCGTGGAGGTGTATTCCTTTTAGCTCGGATCATACGTACATATGTATGTAGATTGGTAGGTAGGTGGTTGGTAGGTAGATGGTTGCTATGTAGGTGGTTGGTAGGTAGGTGGCTGCTATGTAGGTGGTTGGTAGGTAGGTGGTTGGTAGGTAGGTGGTTGAGTGGATCTGTGAGAGTGCTCCAAGAAAATGGAACTCACCACACCCCGCCACAGCCGCAACCACTGCAGGCTCCTCGACTGGCTGGACAGTTCGTCTGTTTGTCTGTTTGCATGCAGACATGCACACAGTGCTTATGTATGTCGAATGTGTGGACACACACATCCACACACATTCACACACATCCACACACATCCACATTTACCGAGTGTAGCAGCTACATAGCCGGGTCGCTAGGTCCATGCGGGCTGCTTGGCGGCGGCCCAGCCATACTGTCTGGTGTATCACCCTGCCTAAGTAGGCACTCCTATTCGGGCTGCACCCACTGCATGCAGTGGGTGCAGGTAATTGTGTGTATGTATGTATGTCTCTCCTTTGTGTCCATGGATGACTAAGGGTTTTGTGGTCGTGGTGGTGATTGTGGAGGAGGGTGTGTACTACTTGCATGCGGCAGCTAACCAGCCAGCAGTAATGGGAGCACCCCACCCCGCCCCGCCTCCCCCCCCCGCACCCCCCGCACCCCTGCGGCTTCCTGGGAGGTGTCCGGTCCACCAGCGGGGGTGAGGGGATGGGGGTGGAAAATATGCCTGCTGCTGCTGTTGCTCGTGACCAGATGCGCTTACGTTTGCATGTGTGCAACCACGCATCTGTCCACTATTCATTCCGCAATTCTTCTCTGTTTTTATGTATGTGAGAGAGGAGCAATCAAAATGTGTAGTCGCAAAAAGTTGTCTAAGGTGGCGCTCGCCCGACTGATGAAAGTTAGTCCAGGAGGAGGACGAGGAAGAGGGCGCCGCCTCAAATCGATCAGCCGCTCATTCGCCGGTAGTTAACTCGATGATCCCTGGGAAAAGGATGAGGTAAAGAAGATTTCACACTTTCAGGATATTCAGTACTTTACATCGATCGCTCGTCCACAGAGATGTGGGTGGTTGGATGTATATTGATGTGGAAAACAAAGAGACGGACAGACAGACAGACAGATGCAACAAACATTGTGTTGCTGGTTGTAATGGTGGTGTTGGTAGTGGGACGTATGCTGTACCTGGTGATTGAGTACATATGTGTTCATTACACGGCTGACAGGGTTTGCATGTATGTATCGTTTGGCTGGGGACCATGGCTTTATATGCCGGCGCTGCTAATAACAAGCTGGCAACCAACATCACATGAGCCACTGAGAGGGGGTTACGTAGCGGCACGCACCCTGTCTGCCCTACACGACTGTTCTTGATGCCTGTGGTGTGATGGTTAACATCGGTCACCCATCACAAGCGGATGGACTGACTACTTTACCGCTGTAGGCTGTAATGATACCTTGTGCTCGGTTCGGTTTGGCTTTTGTGTACAGTACTACAGCAGGAGGGCCATTACACAGAGCTCCCTATCTATCCATCCGCATTTCGGCCTCTATGTAAATGGGAAGCCACGCATCTGTGCAGATGTATATATGTATGTATGTATGTATGCGTCTGTGCAGATGTATGTATGTCAGCATCAGCTGCTGCCCGCAGCAGCTGGTCTGGGGCCGTATGTACATAAGGACAGACAGACAGAGAGTAAACAGAGGGTGCCTTGGGAATCACCACATCTGCGGGTGCAGTTAACCGTCGTAGTTGTTGTCCATAAATGAACATTGCTGCACATATATGCATGTTGTCGGCGCCAGCACACACCCACACCGTGTGCATGGCTGTGTATACATCGCCATGCAGTGACTGCATGGCTATGTTTACAGCAGGGGCCTGCATTGCTGCTTCCTCGCTTACCAACAACAATCCACTGGTGAAGCTTAACCACCCTGTAACAACATCAACAATCTGCGGCGATATCGCGATTTAGCCATCCAGCTGCGTTACAAAATATGACAGGAACGTGTTACGTTAAGGCTTATCACAACCAGTCATGGTGGTGTCAAAAGACACCGGATGCGATACACCAGAGAAGATGTAGCCATCCAGTGTACGACCCGCACTAATGTACGACGTCGCAAAAGGAAGGTCTTGAGAATAGCTACGTGAACCCCGTTGAAGAGAAGCATTGAGAGTTATGTAACTGCTCTTGCACGTTACATCATTCCCCCCCTAAATGGCTGGTCGTCCCGACAGCCAGCCAACCTTGGCTTCACCGCCACACGAGAGGAAAAAGCAGGGATTCCGGAACCCCGCTGGTGACAGACAAGTGGTTGAGAAAAGCATTAAAGCGCGAAGGCTTTTTGATCACACGGCCGTGACGAGTAGTCTGAGGGGCTCGATGCGGCTTCGAGCCAGAAGCGTCAGCGTCACCCGAAAGTGTCGCCTGATCTTGGGACTTCGAGGTTGGAACAGAGTCAGATTGACGAGCCCAGTAGTCGCGCAACAAATCGCCGCAGTTAGTTAGGTTTGCTTCGGGTTCCCACGAATCAAATTCCGGGCCCTGACCTTTCCAACGCATTAGGTAGAAACGCTTTTGTCGACGTCCTTCTTTCACTTCTTTGTGAAGCAGAATCGACTCAACTTCGAATTCCAATTCACCCTCAACAATCTGAGGTGGCGGAGGTAGCTGAACGCGACCACCATCGTGATACGGACGAAGGAGTGACACATGAAATACATCATGTATCCGCACCGCAGGAGGAAGATCCAACCGATACGCAACCGCGTTGATCTTTTCCTTAACCACAAAGGGTCCGATAAAGCGAGGCAGCAATTTGCGCACACCTTTAATACTCATATGTTTCGTACTCAGGAGTACACGATCACCAACAGAAAGTCCTCGTTCCGAGCGACCTTTGTCAGCCCATTTCTTCATCCGATCTCGAGCAGCAGCCAAGCAAGACTTAGCTCGTTCCAAAGCATTCTGCATATCCGTACTGAATTTAACAGATAACGGATTAGACAGTTTGGCCACGCTTTGCAAGCGCGTCTTGGCCCTCTCCTCCCCCAATTTGCGAATCAGGTGAGAAGCCGGAGTTAGGGGTTCATATCCGTACATCAACCGAAAAGGAGTAGTTCGCGTAGATTCATGCAACGAATTGTTCATGGCGAACTCAGCCATCGGCAGATAACGGGACCATGAGGATTGATCGCCAGAAACGAAATGACGCAACATATCCTCCAGAACACGATTTGCACGTTCTGTTTGGCCATCCGTTTGAGGATGATAACCAGAACTGCGACGCAAGTCGAATTGATATCCATCAAAAAGCGACTCGAAAAAGGCAGAGGTGAACTTAGGATCCCTGTCGCAAATGACGACAGACGGAACACCGTACGAACACACAATGGTGTTGACGAAGATTTCAGCCGCTTTGACAGAGTCAACAGAGGCGTTACAGGGCACAAACCGAACCATCTTGGTGAGTTTGTCCACAAACACATAGATCGAAGTATTGCCATCAGGATCGGGAGGCAGATCAGTAATAAAATCCATGGTCACGAAAGACCACTTCTGATCAGGAATGGGCAGCGGAAGAAGCAAACCACCAGGGAGACTGGTATCTGCCTTTACCCTCTGACAGCTGTCACATGTACGACAGTACGCTGCGACCGATTGACGCAGCCTAGGCCACCAAAACGAACGACGCACCAAATCAAGAGTTTTGGTCACGCCCGTATGGCCTGCCAACGGATGGTCATGACAAAGACGCAGAACGGTAGTACGCAAATCAGCATGATCTGGCACAACCAAAGCATCTCCTCGATACCAGAATTGACCACGTTGCGATAATGCAACCGTGTTTTCTGATATTTTAAACCAAGGATCGATACCATACCCATCAAGTACCGATGACTCGAACATAGGAAAAGAGCACTTAAGCTCTACGGTGGTGTCACGGAAGGCAGAAATTTCTCCCAACCGTTGAGCACTAATCGTCATAACCTTCGTCGTTTCAACGTCGATGTGTCCCGGAAGCCGAGACAACGGATCTGCAGGATTGCAACGACCCGCGCGATACTGCCATTCGAAATCGAAAGACTCCAGAAATTCCGACCACCGCGCCACACGTCGAGACAACAGGGACTTACGGCGCATGGCGGTGTTAGGTTCGTGATCTGTAACGACAGTGAACTTCACACCTTCGAGGTAACAACGCCACAATTTGAGCGCATGCACAACGGCCAAGAGCTCTTTTTCAGTGACGATGTAGTTCAACTCAGCAGGAATCAGTTTACGACTCTCAAAAGCCACTGGCCTTCCATGCTGGAGCAAAATTGCACCCAATGCGAAGTCGCTAGCATCCGCGATCACCTCGAAAGGTTCACGAGGATCCGGCAAAGCAAGCACTGGCGCCTGAGTGAGCGCTTCCTTAACACGAAGGAGAGCCTCGTCACATTTCTCCGACCAAAACCACTTAGTCTTAGGAGAAAACAAGTCCGTTAGCGGTTTAACCAAAGCCGCATACGCACGAATAAATTTCCTGAAGTAATTAGCAAGACCCAGGAAAGATCGAAGCTCCGAAACATTCTTGGGCACAGGCCACTGTTGGACAACAGCAGTCTTCCGAGGATCGGGCCGTACACCGTCGGCCGATACGATATGCCCCAAAAACGAAACGGACGGTTTGAAGAACTCGCACTTGGACAGCTTGCAGTAGAACTGACGCTGTTCGAGACGTTCAAGCACTGCACGCAGATGCTCAACGTGTTCATCGGCGGTCTTCGAAAAGATCAGAATATCATCCAGGTACACTACCACGAACGGCAAACCCTGCAAGGCTTGATTCATGGCAGACTGGAAGACAGCAGGAGCATTAGTCAGGCCAAAAGGCATAACTTTATACTGATAATGCCCGAAAGGAGTGCGAAACGCGGTACGCTCCACATCGCTAGGATTCAACTGTAACTGGTGATAACCCTGCGTTAAATCGAGTGAGCTGAAAACTGTCGCACCTCGCAAACGATCCAGCAAATCATCTATCCGAGGCAACGGAAAACGATTTTTGATTGTGAGGCTGTTGACTGCGCGATAGTCAACACACATACGTAAAGTGCCATCCTTCTTCTTAACGAACAAGACAGGCGCACCAAAGGGCGAACACGAAGGTTCAATAAATCCCTTCTCCAAAAGATCCGAAATTTGCCTTTGCATTTCCTCTTGCTCAGGGAGCGAATAGCGAAACATGCGTTGAGCAGGTGGACGAGCACCAGGCTCCAACGGAACAACAGACGGCAAATTACGATCAGGAGGTAACGAAGCAGGCAACTGGTCTGGAAATAAATGCGCTTTTTCCAGCAACAAAGCCTTAAGACACAAATCCGCAGGTGACTCGCCGCGCACGACGTCACTAACCTTCTGCGTGAAAGCGGAAACAGACGAATGCGATGGCGGAAGTGACGACTCCTCCCCCGGCAAAACGACAGCATCCGGAACAGGATCCGCAGCCGAGACGAGACATAGGTAGAACGTGTCACTCTCCTCCATGGCCTGCGCAAGTGAGCAATGCGCAACTGCATCCAGAACTTCAGGAGAAGAACTAGATGGCTTAGGAATCGGCGTAAAGGGACCGTTACGCAAAACAGGACGACCCGAGATACGAGTTAAACGGGCAGCGTTATTGCATAACTCAAGAATAGCTCCAGTAGCCGAAATCCAAGGTTCACCCAAAATAAGGTCGAACGCGGGACTAAATTCAACGACAGCGCACTGCAAGCGAGCCTTATAGCCCTGTATACGAACAGGCACTTCAGCAAAGCCTACAAATGGAACTGGCTGTCCGTTACCCACGACGATCTTGGGTGCTGCAGTCGAACCGTCAGGCGGCTTAACCACCAAACCCACGCGCCGTACAAATCCTGCGCTGAGTAAATGAGCGGCTTGACTGCCCGAATCGAGCAAGATGGTCGCCTCCTGTTGGCAAACAGAACCTGCGAACGGCATAGCCAAACTGGGAGACACCGAAAAGGGGACGGTTGTCGCAACGCAAACAGCCGACTCGGAAGGAGACTCGACAGGAGCATCATACCAGAACTCCATCGGCGAGGAAACTCCCTGCACACGAGACATTTTACCTTTTCCCGACGACACGGAAAACAGGTGATACCCCGCATGGTACTCATGAAGCTTTTTCATGCCTGCAAGCAGAGGACGCCAACGTGCTGTAACCCACTTAGGAAGCAAAAATCCTCCAGACGTGGTCGATGGCGCAATCGACTTGCAACGCAGGTAGTGACGCAGGAAATCTTGAATACGCGCCAGAGGCGGATGCATCCAAACGTGATGTCCTGCGCAGCTATCATGCAAAAAGCTGCGAGAAGGCGAACTATACTTCGGACACAAGGCATTAGACCCATCGTTAGATGCGCATGCATCCCAAGTGAAGTGACGACCCGAAAGCTGCTGCAAGTGCTGAAACTCGTGCTTGCGAATGCAAAGTTCCTGAGGCGGAGGGACATCTGCAACCGGCATCGAACTGTTCGTCTTTGTGTTACAATAGCGAGAAGACTCTGTAACCAGACGTACGTTAAAAGCCGCGTTCAGTTCCGACTGAGAACGATTCACAACGCGATCACTTGCGTTTGACAACTTCACAGGCGCACTCGTCATAGTCGCCAAAGACTTGTGCGCTTGCCGCTGAGGCACGCCCGCAGGCGTCGGCTCAACCGACACAGCCACAGATGGTCCAGAAACAACATGTTCTGCGACACACAAATCACGATTATTCTGCACAGCCAAAGAAGCCATCGCAGACAACACCGAAAACTCTACGTCTTGTTCAGTAGGCGCGAGATCAGCTCCGCCATCGGGTGGGTCAGAACCCTGGACAAGACAACGAACGTCACAGTTTGGACGTGGACGACTTCCGCTCATAAAAGAAGAAGTCCTTAACAGCGACTCCGCACGCCCGCAATCCGCGAACCCAGATGGCTGATCGAGAGTAGCGGCTGCCGACGCCGGTGCAAGCGCCAAGGCCGCCAGCGGCGAAATAACAGCAGCGACAGCCGGATCGGTAGATGCTCCAGTAATTATTCGAGGAGGAGATAATGGAGACGAAGAAGTTTGAAGAACGGTAGCTAAAGCGGGCCGACGATAAAATGCAAGAAATGGCCGCAAAAGCATAATCCCAGAAAGAAAAATTTCACCGTCCCGATACCAATGTTACGTTAAGGCTTATCACAACCAGTCATGGTGGTGTCAAAAGACACCGGATGCGATACACCAGAGAAGATGTAGCCATCCAGTGTACGACCCGCACTAATGTACGACGTCGCAAAAGGAAGGTCTTGAGAATAGCTACGTGAACCCCGTTGAAGAGAAGCATTGAGAGTTATGTAACTGCTCTTGCACGTTACAGAACGTGAAAGGAACGGGGTTGAAGGAACACATGCACAGATTACATAGGATCATAGACAGGGTGACAGCTGATTTTAGGGTCATGTGAATCAGGCTCAGCCAAATTGCGAGATCGAACATGTCACTGGGAAAATAACACATACACACATAAGCACACGCCAGCATATCATCGCCACAACAACACAACACAGCTCACCTTGAGAACAGGAGCGAACCACACCGCCATCGGAAACATCATACACACTAACCAACTGTCTAATCAACTAACTAATTACATATATCCTACATTAGGAATCCCTGTTGGGAACCTTTGCCACTCGAACAGGAACATGGAAAACCTGGTAAACTCTCTCTCACGCAGACCTGAGGGAGGCAGGCTGTGCATCGATCGACATCGACAATCAATGCAAAACGCACTTCCCTCGGCTCTGCTCGGCTCTGGGCCCCCCATCGGCCGCCCTAACATGACGACACTGGGGCCATAGTAAGCCAGTGGCACCGCCCAGTGACACCCACCCACAGCAGCGCAGCTAATGTGCGATGTCAGCAGCAGCAGCAGCAGCGGCGGCGGCAGCACGCGCGCATGTTCCTGCTTTGCTGGCCCTCATGTCCTTGCTGGCCCTCAGTCACAGTTTGAACGTCACCTAACCTGATGATCTGGTTGATCTGATTTCACCGTACTTGGCACCGTAAAACGGTCTTGGAATAAGCAGGGAAAACCTGCATATCTCGGACCCGCATTTAGCTTTTTGCGCTTATGCCTCGTTTTTGCACTTAGGCCTCGTTTTTGCACTTAGGCCTCGTATCCGCATCGCATATAATAGTTGTTATCTTATGGACAAAATGAGGATTCGCGAGATGACGTGCCAGTATTCCAGCTGAGAACGTACCAACGAAAGTGCGCACAAATGGGGGGCAGTACGTGTTTATCGGTTTTCAATTAAAGGAGGAATATCAGCAGCTTAGGATCGCCCTATCCATTATATATATACCTCATCCGCACACGCACAGCTCAGCTAAGCTAACCCGAACAGCTCCGCACTCGCACAGAACGCTACTCTAAAATGTATACGACGAATGATATGTCGTACCAATCCACGTGGGCGCAACCCAGTCGGGCAGCGCATCGCGGACCGCCTTCAGCTCGCGCGTGAGCGGCAGGTAGGTGACTGACAACTCCACAACGACCCACGGGTCAGTCCCGCTGCCGTCCGCGCCACCGTTACTACTGGCACCTTCAAGCTCCACCCACAAGTCCCAAAAAGGTGAATCAGCCTCGTGGCTGAATCGCACCATGTGGTAGTAGTTGGGCCGGCGGCGAGCGCCCGCGGCACTTGTGCCGTACACCGGCAGCTGCGCCGCCACTGGCGCCGACGGCAAGGACCAGGCACGCAGCGGTGCCGCCGCGGTGAAGTTCAGCATGCCCCAACAGTGAGCTTCTGAGAACACTCGCAGGTGTACGACGCGGCTTGGGTTGGCCGCGCCGTCGCCGCCACCGCCGCCGACGCCACCGCCGCCGACGCCACCGCCGCCGACGCCGCCGCCGCCACCGCCACCGCCGCCGCCGCCACCCGCGCTCCTCCTCTCCTCGTGCACCTGTTTGGCACCACATGGGGAGGTGTGTGTGTGGGGGGGGAAAAGGGGATGTACGACAACGTACGACAACGCCGGGAAGTTGTCATCGCTTTGCCAAGTGATGCCACAAAAACACACCTTTTCCTTCTGGGCTTGACTGGCCTAGTCCTGTTACCTCCTTGCAATCTTCGTTGAACCCCTTCAACCCCTCTTTAACAGTTCAAACCCTCCACTCGTTGGGAGATCAAGTCCTCCGGAGAAGGGACTGCAGACAGCATCGATGGGGGGCCCCCCATCCCCCCCTTCCATGTGGGTTCAATTCAAAGGCGGACAAATCGTAAACCTTACCCGCACTGCTGACTACAGCTCATAAAGCTATCAGTGCAGACCCTAGGAAGTGCAGATATGTCGGCTATGTGTGTCCGAGGTGTTATTAAGTAGAACGCACTAACTCATTATCGTATTTTCCGTACCTTCCGTACGTACGGCGGTACGGCAACCGGTGGCTCCGCCACTGGCTCCGCGTCCAGCACCATCTTGCCCAGCAAACGGTCCAGCGGGTGCAGCCACGCGTACTCATGTGCAAGACCATCGTACCGTACGGCGGAGCCGTGTCGTACAGTAGGCAATGCCGTGGCGGCCGCGGGGTCGGGGAAGAGCTGTGCCCAGGGGTTGGAGTCGGCGATTCCGAGAACCAGCTTGGCTGAGGGGCTTGGTTTCGGTTGTAGCTGCTCTGCTAGCTCCTGTTTCGGAGCGAGGACAGAGGGCAAAAACGTACCACCTTGAAAGGTCAGTCTTTTTTCCACACCTCAAAAGGTGACGGGCAGCAAAAGGAAAAAAACCGAGGAGAAGAGATGCGAGGATGAATGGGGGTGGAGGGCGCACTCGCAAAGCGCGCGTCATCGTGACCTCCCGGGGACGACTTGGTTCAGGTGGATGAAATGAACTGTGATTAGCATCAGGAAAAACATGCCAAGAGAGAGAGAGAGAGAGAGAGAGATAAGAGAATAAAAAAGGAGGAGGGGGGAAGTTGTCGCAGCAGAGCATCCAATGGCTCGCGGGGCCACCCCGGTAACGCCAACCAGGGCCCCACCCAGGCGGGAGCCGCGGCACTGCCTTTTCGTCTAATGCCTGCCACCCTTCTTGAAACAAAAACTACAAACTACAACAAAGGTGGTTTAAGCGAAATTAGTATAATAGTAAGAAAGTCAACAGAAGTAAAAGAGCGAACAGTTTTAAAAATAAAAACGAGTTAGTAAAAAAACAAACAGTGATGTCCCTCGGTGGTTGTCGACCCTAAGATCGGAGACACAAGCGGGGGCGGGGAAGTCAATATTCTTTTCAAAAAGATTGAAATAAAATTGCTGGGTGTCCTGTGTCGATGTGCAATATGCGCAGTACGGCCATCACCCGATACATACCCGCCGTTCCCGCGCGGGTGACGGCGGCGGCTCCTGCACCTCCGCCGCCGTAGCTGCGCCGCCAGGGTGCACCTCCGCCGCCGCCACCGCCGCCGCGACTGCCGCCGCCGCTGATGCCGGGAAAGCGTCATCCTGCAAAATCCGCCGCAACCATTTTTATGAAAGTTAGAGCTCTAAGTGAAGTTACTTCTACAAACCAGGATGCCGAAGGAAATCAGGAGTATGGGTCTGGGTCTGGGTATGACATGCCATCCTGCCGACCTGGGTGACTGCCACGCGCTTCTTCACCTCTCGCTCCCTCGCCCCCTCCCCCCGTGTGGAGTACCCGCGCTCTGACCTCTGACCTCGGGTGTCCGCTTCAAATCGTCAGTGGTTCGTCTTACCCCCACCCCCACCTCCCCAA
>NW_003307607.1:88576-91144 GCF_000143455.1 Volvox carteri f. nagariensis
GGAGGGGGAAGGGGGCAGAGAAGGGGGAGAACAACCCAACCCTACCCAACCCGACCCACGGGGCGGTCAGCAAGAGGAGGGGCTTATGAGGCGAAGAAGTAGCTGGGCGGCCTACATGTTGAGGAGGAATGCACGTACTCCTACTCCGTACTCCTCCGGCTACAGCCTCCTGGCGCTCCACACCCCGCCTCCGGGCACGTCCTGAGCACGTCCTTTTTATTCCCCTCCTCGCATTCCAACTGCCAACCACCAACTCCCAACTCACCGCTCCGTTATCCAGCAAACTGCCAACCACAAATGCCAGCAACCCCCCCATCGCAAACACCTGACTGAAACCCTGCATGCCGATGAAACACAACCCTGCAGCAAGCACCGACAGCACCAGGCCAATACCGTACACCTGCAGTACATGTACGGCAATACACACGGGTTGGGAGCACATACATACATACATACATGCGTGTGTTTGACGTCTTTCCGGTTCTGGCCCCCCTTCTTTTCGCTGACTGTGCTGTACTTACATACGTACGCACGTACATACATAAGTACTGCCACATACACGTCATAAGCTCGTAACAATGGACCCTCCCCAAACCACCACCACTGTTTCCCCTCTTCCCGCACCCCCCCCAAAACACACACACGCACACCTGACACGCCACGTAATGCCCCTGCTGCCCGGCTGCCCGCTCCATCGCCTCCTCCCTCAAACGCAACCAGGGGCGTACGGCAGCCGCCAACGATAACGGTAAGAAACTGGCGTACGCTATCCAGTGGTTGGCATACCAGCTCATTGCGATGCCTGCGGGTAAACAGCCAATACACACATACATACACACATACACACGCACGGACACACACATAGATACACAGCACACACACATATACACACAAACATACACACAAACATACACACATACATTCATACAGTCCTAAGCGGCATGTAATGTAATCGACCCCCCGTGGTTCAAGGAAACGGAGCCCCAGGTGCGTATGTTTGTATGTGTGAGCCGGGGGAGGCGGGTATTTGCTCTTCTGGTACGCTCCTAAGCTGATCGTGGGTGAAGCTGGAGTCAAGTGCTGCCGCGGCCGACGGTAAGGTGCGGAGCCCCCTGCCTGGCTGGCTGGCTGCCTGCCTGTGTGTGTATGTGTGTGTATATACATGTATATATGTATGTATGTGTGTATATGTGTGTGTATGCATGTATATGTGTATGTATCCCCCACCCTCCTTCCCCTCTCCCCACCCCCCCCTTCCACACACACCTGACACCATCACGCGCAGCACGCCCAGCACAGCCGGTGCCAGTAGCGCCGAAACCAGCGCCCCCAGCGCCCGCACTGCCGCTGCCAACATACGACGCATCACCCCAGCCGCCGTTTGACCCTACATACATACATACATACGTACGGTGTGTGCTCCCGACCCTTGCGCTGTGTTTCGGCTTCGGCCCCCGGCTCTCGCGGCCCACAGTGTAATTTAAGTCATACATACATACATACATACATACATACATACATACATACATACATACATACGTACGCCTCGAAAAAAATCATACCATTGTGGAAACAAGTTTGAACTGGAAGGGGGAGGGGAGGGGAAATAACGCATGCAAGGGGTGTTGTTATGTGTAATGTGTAATGTGGGGAAAAGAAGAGTGGCATAAGTTTTGGCGTGATGGGGGCTACAAAGCCATGAGGGCGAGCCAAGACACGTGAGGTGTAGGGGCACCCAAACACGCGCACACGCACACGCAACACCACCATCACCATCACACCAAATCCCCCACCCAACGAACGCCCTCCCCCGCGGGGGCCCCCCGCCAAGCTCGTCAACAAAACCCACATAAGAACACAAGCACTACAAGTACCTCCTTTACACACAGGTCCCCCGCCCTGGCATATCCCCCCTTTTACCAACCCCGCTTTCATCCCCCCTGCCTTTCCCCCTTCTCCCCTTTCTTTTGGATGGGTTGGTTGGCTGGCTGGTTCAGTGTTGGGCCGTGTTTAGCGACGGGGCTAGGGAGGAGCTCTTGCATGTCCGCTAACGGCAAATCAGCAGGAGGGATAAACATAGTTCAAATATAGTTCAAATATAGTTCAAATATAGTTCAAATATAGTTCAAAGTTACCAGGTTCGCGTATACCTTCCGATACACACACATCCATACATTTCGCGATACCCTTTCCTCTTCACCGCCCATTTAGCTTTTTACTCTTCACTGCCGTCCACTACGGTTTCCTCCGCACCTCCCCTCTCTTTACAACGTCTTTCTTTCAGCTCGGCGGCCGCTAGGTAGTTATTTTGCTGTTTCGCCTTTTCGCCATCGGTGGACTGTGCAGCTAGTTAGTAACGCGTTTCGCAACCCGGCTGCGGCCACGTCGCCGCCAACCACTACTATATCCAACAGGCCATAAGGGGCCAGTTATATTAACAACAAATAGACACCCCTGATGTATTATCTGGGTCTATTCCTGTGAGGGGTACCCGCACTCTCTTATCTCTGGTGTCTGCTTCACTCGCCACGGGTGCGTCTTACCCCCCTTCCTTCCCCCCTTCCCTCC
>NW_003307607.1:91715-92439 GCF_000143455.1 Volvox carteri f. nagariensis
GGGGGGGGGAGGGGGGGAGGGAAAGCGAACCACGAGTGAGTGAAGCTGATGGCAAGGAAAGAAAAGGGGGGGGGATGTTACAGGGCTTATGTGGTGGTTGGGAGATGAGGCGAAGCACGGACGACCGTCGAAAAGATAATACCATAAATGGATACCTCCAACATTAGACCAATAATGTTAAAGCAAAGAAATTGGAATTGTACAAGCTTGATCCAGCTTCATAAACAAGTGAATAGCTGTATATGAACAAATGAATAAAGTGGTGTTACTGGTTAATAATAATAAAAAGATTCTTCTGGAAGAGGATATGCCGTATAACAGCTATGTAGGAGAATGGGTTTGGGGGGTGGGGTCGAGGGGTTGTTCATATTCATATGCAGAAACAAAGAATGCGTGTAGGATGTATATATTATGTAAGGACGCTATGAAGTGGGAACCTGAACGCCTGGCAAGGATGCTGGAACGTATATGGTCTCACCGCAACTCTATCGTTCCCTTTGGTCGTTAGTATCCTTCATCATTTGTCTCGTTGGAAGTGCGAGGTAGGATGGTGCTTATAGGCGATTTGGCAGCCCTTGAGCCCTCGGCTCGTACTAGGGTGGTTTGCAGGTACGGGGAACGCACCCACGACCATGTAACAACAACAACAACAACATATATTATGTGTGTGTATGTGTGTATGTGTGAGGGGTGGGGTTCATATCAGAGTTGAGCGAGGGATGGC
>NW_003307607.1:92623-109520 GCF_000143455.1 Volvox carteri f. nagariensis
GGGGTAGGGGTAGGGGTAGGAGTACCTTACAATGTCAGGTTCCAGCAACCAGGGGGCCCCCTGCCCCCCAAACCTTTCGACCAGCACATCCCAATACCCCGCTCCTAGCACCCAAAAACACCGCCATGTCTCCCCCCTCCCCCCACCCTCCCCCCAGCCACATCATCCCCACACCTGCAGCGCCCCTTTCCGGAGCCTCTCTACGCTGTCCAGATGCGAGTGGTAGGCGGCACTGTCCCGAATGAAGGCGATGTCTGTCCCCGGGGGGGGGGCGGAGATGTGTATATGGGGGGGAGGGGGAGAAGGGGTTGGTGGTGGAGTGGAGGTCCACACACCTCATTTTTCTGTAAACGGGATGGACAGAGAAATGTACGGCACTGTCGTATGTCGCGTACCTAAGCCCGGCAAGCTGCCAAAGTGGCGGGCTGAGAACATTCGGTAGTCGGTATCCCCGGGGATGATACCCGTGTCGAAAATGTCCTGTAGCATACATACATACATACAAAAACTCAGGTTAGGCACTACAGGTAAGGCACGGACCATTGCCCCCGGGAGATCCCGGGATCGATACCCGATAGGGTCAAAATCCTTCCGATGGTGGAGGGTAAAGTGCCGCTAGTCGATGGACGCTGGTGACCTAGGGATAAAGTGACCTTGCGAGCCGACCAGGAACGGAGTTGGGCCGCCGTCGACCCACCGTTGGATGCCGGTGGTGGGTGCGGAACCTGAGCGATCCACTGAGAAGTTGACTAGGGTAACTGGATGAGGGTGCCCCGAAATACCGGGGAAGGCAGGGTTTCGCCGGGTAGCTGCCACGGGTGAAGACATACCCCCTGTCCCACACATACATACATACATACATACATACATACACGAAATAGAAACCGCACCCCGCCTGGCCACCCGCCTGAGCAATTCTCGCCCCGTGAGCGTTCTTCGCCCCCCGGGCCCAGGACGTCACCGTCCAGGCGCCCGTGTGCTGGAACAAGATGGGAAGTCCGCCCGCGCCCATGGCCTGAGGTATGCCGGGGTGAAGGTGTGTGTGTGTGTGGCGGGGTGAGGGGGGCATCAGGGTGAAGTAGGCTAGGGGCTAAGGGGGGCATCAGGGGGAAGACGAACCCCCGGCGAGTGAAAGAACTGATGCCAGCAGATGTAGATGGACGGATGTTTTTCCGGGATTAGACAGATACGGAAGGAAGGGATGGGGGCGGAAGGGATTGCCTGATGCAACTTAATGAATCAGTGTGTATGTATGCATGTATGTATGTATGTATGCATGTATGTATGTATGTATGTATGTATGTATGTATGTATGTATGTATGTATGTATGCATGTATGTATGTATGTATGTATGTATGTATGTATGACTTAGATTACACTGTGGGCATGTATGTATGTATATGTGAAGATATGGTTTAGGGGTGTGGGGGTGTGGGGGGGGGGATGGGAGAGAGGAGGGAGACGAAAAACAGAGCAAGGATAAAACCCTGAGTCAAGATTAAAGAAGGGGATCGCGCGCAGTCAAGGACGCGAAGAAGATGCAGCTTTCGGATTTGGAAACGTGGGCGAGGGGGTGAGGTGGCGGGAGGCCGACTCTTCTCACGCACACCACACACGCACATCCTTCCTTTCGTACGCTCAGGGGCCGTACAGTGCACGGCGGATGTACGGATGTCGTACCTCCAGATTAAGAAAGGCGCCGAGGTCCCGGGCGTGTGGACTGGAGTTGAAGAAGCCGTGACCTGCCTAACCAGGGTTTTAAAAAGGGGCCCCACGCCGGGGGTAGGACGCGGAAAGGGGGAAATTAATATATCAATCATGTAATTACGCAAAAAGAATAAATTTTCATTTGTTCATTTGTTCTCCACTGCTGCGAACTTAACTACCGGATACGTGTTTTGGGCCGTTGAGGAAAAACGTGTCGTGTCATGTACTTCACGTACCTGCCTGCCAGCAGTGGTGGCCAGGAGCCGTCCTCAGCCGGTGATGTTGCTGTGCCGAAGAAGATATGTCGTACAACTACTAGTAGTACTAGTAGTAATTTTTTACTAACTTCGAACGTGAAAAGGAATTGTGTAGAACCCGATCGTCTCTAATCGGCTAACATTTGCCGCTACTACCGCCCTAAGTGAGTGCTGCATCACACAAGGTTGATGTGTGGGATGCAAAGAAGCGCCCCGGTAAAGGAAGTACACGGGCCAAAACACACACGCACACAAAAAAGAAAGAAATCGGCAGGAGCATGAGGAGGAGGCCTAAGGGCGGGGAATGTACGGCCGTGGAATGTACGGCATGGGAATGGAGAAAGAGAGGGACAGAGGGATGGAGAGGGGGAGGAAGGGCCCACCTGGCAGATACTCTCCTCGCCACCATCAAAGAGCAGTACGAGCGGTACGGCAGGCAGGGAGGATGTGGGACGAGACAATATTGCCCGGGCAACTTCCAGTACAACTGCCACCATGCTGACGTCATCCGAGGCGCCTGCGTGTCGATCGACATATGTAGGTTATTGTATATATATGTATGTATATATGTATGTATGTATGTATGTATGTATGTATGTATGTATGTATGTATGTATGTATGTATGTATGTATACGTACACATGCAGACACACGGACACACAAAACACACAAAAACAGCACTCCCTCCCTCCCTCCCTCACTCACCGGGAGATGCGACCGCGCTGTCATGGTGGGAGGCTATCAGCAGACCCCTCCTCCGGGGGGGCCCCCCCGCCCCCTCGGGCCCCGCTGTCGCCTCCTTCGACCCTTCATCCTCCGCCTTTTCCTCAGCAGTAGCAGCAGCAGTAGCAGCAGTGGGTGCTGTTGCTGCTGCTGACGCGGCGTTTGTGGGTGTTATTGTGACGACCACGTTGGTAAGTCCTCGGTAGGCGTTGGTGAAGGGCACCCCGCCAAAGTCCATGGCCACGGAGCCAGTCACAGTCTCACGATACACCTGGCGGCGGCGGCGGCGGGGGCGGCGGTGGGGACGGCGGCGGCGGCGGCGGTGGTGTTGCACAATGATGAGAGACCCAGGTCAGCCAACGATAACAACAACAAAAACAACAACGACATTACAACGACACAACAAAAACAACAACGGACTGCGTGGGTGTCCTTGGCTAGGAGAGTCTTCTGAAGGGCCGTTTCTGGCGTGGGTAGGTCTTCCCCTGCCTCGTCGTTTGAGAGTGTAATGGAACCCCCTGATTAGAGCCCCTGCCCCCGGTAGCGTTTTCTGTTTGTTCTTGTTTTGGTGTCCAAGAGGGGAGAGAGCGCGCGATTGGGCTGGCCAGGCGAAGTGCGGGCAGGTAGCCTGTTTAGGGTTCCCAGAGGTGGTGTGGCGCCTCTCGCGTCGCTCTCGCTTAGTTCGGTTCGCAGTCTTCTGGGCCGTTGTGTTGCCTAGCCAAGGACTGGGAGAGCGCCCCGGCTGGCGTGAGTGAGGGAGGTAGTGCGTGAGTTAGGCGCGCGCGGAGGAACAGACAGACAGACGGACGGACGGACGTGGAGCCCCGCGTGCAGCCGCCCCTGCGCTGCTGCTGTGTTTCGGCCCCCGGTCCGGTCCGGTCCGGGCCCCCGACGCTGCTCGCCGTCATTTCTCCTCAGGGCGAGCTTTGCCCACACCGTGTAACACCCCCCTCGTCAACATCAGCAACAACACCAACAACACAACACGGTAACACAACAACAAGCACAGCAGTATATAATGATGGCCATCACGGCCCAAGACAAACACACAGGACAAACGCAATGCCCAACCTGTTTGATATGTATATTATATTTAAAACATCTGTGCAATAACCTACACACACACACACCCGGGTGGAGTGTTGCACTCAATAAACAGCGCTTCCAAGAAGTGCTGTACGGCCGTGAGGAAGAGCTTGTGCAATTACAACAGCAGCAACATCAACATCAACAGCAGCGATAGCAGCAACAGCAGCGATAGCAGCAATAGCAACAGCGGCTTTTAACCACCGTCATGCCATACAAAAACAATTACCTTGACTTCGACATCGCCGCCCCGCGCCGCCGCCATCTCCGCCAGCAGCTCCCCTTGCCGTACAATGTAATCATGGGCCTTGCGCAGCTGTGGCATGGAAATCTGCAGTATGGTGACAGTCCGCCGCCGCCGCCGGGTTGGTGTAGCGTACCGTGTGGTACAGCGTTCGTGTCCTTGAGAGTGTGTGTGTGTGTGTGCTTGTGGTTTTTTGTGTGCGTTTATGTGTGTTTGTGTGTGTATGTGTGTGTCCAGCCGGCCATGGACAAGCATGCGCGGTGAAACTCCTCGCCCGCCTGCTCTTCCCTGCAGGGCCTCTACTCCGTAAAGCTTTCTCCTGCTTTGCACGAGGATTACGCAGCCTTCCAAAGAAGCAAAGCAAGTAACACACACACACACACACACAGAGTACCTAGCAAACCCACCTGCCGATCTGGCAGCTCCCCCGCCAGGGCCTTCACGTGCTCCATGGCGCGCTCCTCGCTGAATAGCTCCAGGGGAGATGATGCGGATCGCACGGGGGGATTCCAGTGCAGGCGCTGCTGCATCAGCGGAAGCTGGGGATTCGGTAGGGGCGTGTAGGGAGTTTCGATGAGTCAGGACATGGCGGGACAACGACTGGACAGGGGTTGGACAGGTCGACGGACATCTTTGCGCTGATGTATATTGATATCTGATGGTGACGGAGTATTGATGGCTGCTTTGCAAGGACGGTGCTCGGATTGGCCATCGGTTCCGGCGTCCGTTAAGCAGCAGCAGCTTTGACTCTACCAGCAAAGACGAGGTATTATATAAAGAGCAAGTACAGAGCTGCCCAAGCGAACATTGGTTGTCGTTATCTCATAAGAGTAAGACAAATATTGTTCGAGGCCTCCGTTACTTCTTGACGAAGGTTGCGAGACGAGCGCGGCTTGCAGCGTACCATAGCCGCGTAGTATAAAATAATTCCAAGGAAAAGTAGGCGTGCACTTGCCCACGGCACGATGGGCTGTTCATCGCGCTTCGCACACTGGGCTAGCTTAGCAGCTCCAGTCGTATCGGCGCTGATCGCCATCTCAAAGCTTTGAAAACACACTCTATAATACTCGCAAGATTAGATTAAGTTGGGAATACCTCCAGTTTTTTAAGTCCACCATTTTGAAAATCTGTCATCATCACGACACCTGCGTATTCAATTCTATTGAGAGCATGGCGACTTGAGTCTGCGTGGACTAATCGCTCACAATTTCGATCTCGATTTTATTTTCGCATTTCGCACCAAAGGCTAAACCTGATGGTCAACTGGTATACCGATTACAGGACGCGAAGTCTCCGTTGTCGGTTATACGACGGACAGTAGCTTAAGTGCTGAAGAGCTCAAGTGCTCAAAACACCCCCGGCCGCGGCATCATTCCCGCGGAATATTCCAGATATAAAAGTCATCCGTGCTTCCAGTCCCAATCAGAAGGCAAATTGGACGTGCACGGCAAGATAGCCGTGCTGTGCTGTTCTGTGTTGTGCTGCTTACTCCTCTTACGGGAAAACGGCGTATGGGACCCCCCTGATGTTTTTGGCTAAAAGCTAGCGTACAGTGATATGTCCCCGCAATGCTGCACACCGTATCTGCAACATACGATGCAACATTTACGCGATACGACACAGTACGACACCACACATTCATTTATTTCATTCATCTATCCAATGCGCATGTCAGCAAAAACTATAATCAAAGGGCATTTCCTATGTAACGATGCTCGTCTGTTCTTCCAGATGTATATATGTGTGTATGTATATATGTATGTATGCATATATGTATGTATGTATGTGGGTATGTATGTATGGATGTGCGTATGTGTCTGCACGTGGGTTAGTTAGGCGGGAGCTCTCCCGGACACGTGGCTCTGCGACGTTCCGCTCCCACCCCGGTATGTACGGCAAGGGGGTGGGGGCGATGAAACCCTCCTTATGCAGCGGTGTCCAGGGGAGGCTTCCGCTGCCGCCGCTCAGCTGCCGCGGCCGCCGCCCGGGCGACCGCGGCGCACCGCCGCCAGCAGCGCCGCCGCCTTCGCGGCGGCGGCTGTCGCCGCTGCACCCGCCGCCGCCGCGGCGCCGTACAGCATCCGCCGCGTCAGCTCCGACTGTGCTAGCTGCAGCTCCTGACCCTCCGACGCCTGGAGGGCGATGAGTGCGTTGATGACCATTCCAACTGCCAAAGACCAACCGAAGCTACTGTTCAACCGCTTAGATAACGGCCCAACCTCCGTATGGTGTACAACCAATGACCCAAACCCCTTTCTCTCTAGGTTTGCTTCCCCTTTGTCACCCCCAAAACCCTAAAACCACTTAATGCACACCCGAACACCCGGGTTCACCCGCCACACCTGTAGAGCGTACTGCATCTCGTACACCCGGCGAGCAAGGTACGGCACCACCTTGTCTGGGTGTCCAAAGGGACACAGCTTGTAGACCCTGTACGACATGTGTATTTACGGCACGCAGCAGTACAATCAGCACAATGGCAGACGTTCCAAGTAACGGCCCCGCATGCTTGTGTTCGTCTGGTGCTGTGTTTTAGGGGTCGGCCTTTCTTGGCTTGAGATAAGGTCTCCAGGCCCGGTGTTTCTACCTAACAGCCGTACACGCGGACGGACGGAATGTCGAACAGACAGACGGACAGACAGGTCGTTTATGCGGCCTACCTAACCATTATGCCATCACGATAACAAACAAAACACATCAAACATAGCTCCTCTCCGCAGGAGATAAACTTAAAAAAAAACATGCGCAGCAAGGATTATGGACGGCTCCGAAACCAATTACCGCCCCCCGGGCGCTCTCCCCCCTTCTCCTCCCCCTCTCCCGCGCTGCCTCCTCACCCCCTTTGCCCCTCCTCCCCCTCCATTAGGTTCTCACTTAAAGCCGGCAGCGCCCAAAGAAAAGCTGATATCGTCAGCGACCCCAAGCAATTGACCAAAGTACACGGGCGCCGTCGCACGCCCGAGTCCACGGCGCGCCATGCCCGCCGCCGCCGCCGACACGCTGCCGCGATGGTGGGTCCCAACCATCAACTCCGCGCGATCGGCCCGTACGGCATCTAGCAGCAGCTCCAGACAGGCCGCGAACGACGCGTGCGTCCCTTCGACAGTGTCGTACAACGCCGGCTCTGCCGCATGCAATGGGCATGCTGTTGCATTGGGCCGCGTGGTACCGACGGCGACGGCGGCGGTCGGTGATGTAGTGGTCGCGCAGACGGATGATGGGGTGGCGGCGGCGGCGGCGGCGCTGCCGCTGCCGCCGCCGTTGGCGGCGGCGGTCGGCAGTACGGCCCAGCGGCGCTCTAGGTGCATATAGGCGCCGCTGACCTACAACGATAACCAAAACGCCGTTGCGACAGTTGCAAAGATGGCAGTTATCGCGGTGGATGCCGTACAGGCTAACACTAATTGCCGTACAACCCCCTTACCCTCACCCTTATCTCACCAAATTAGCGCCTAGAGAGTACCCTTCTCTCTCCGCCCGAAACAAATCCAAAGTCAGCCGTTGTTGGATGTCTTTCAAGTACGCCTGGTACGTCAGAAATACGACAGCCTCACGCCTGTCGCCGCCGCAGCCGCCAGTTTCGTCATCGTCGTACTCCCTTCCTCCGCCTGCAGCGGCAGCTGCGATTGCGGCGGTATCAGCGGCATCGGCGGCGTCGGCGGCAGCGCCATCAACATGACCGCCGCCGCCGCCGTTGTCTTTTGCTGTGTTCGCTGTCGCACTGTTCTTGTTGTTGTACCGGCGCATTACGTCATGTGCGATGTGCTCCAGGGCGGGTCTCATGGCGCTGAGCTCCGCGTCGATAATGACCTTGACACCCTGGCGGGGCGGAGAGGAAGGAGCAGAGAGATGCATGTGATGTACATCAGATGTACGTCAGACGTACATACATACACACACCAGGATATATCGGCTGCATCCCCCTGTGACGCCACACATGATTGCAGCAATGGCAAAGCACGCACATGTGTGTATGTATGTATTTATGTATGTGTGCGTGTATATATGACGTTGGAAGGTCAGGAGTGTCACAAGTAGACCCATGGGTCAGTGGGCATTGGGTGGTGAATGGAGTGAGTGGAGTTCACGTGGTAAAAGACACACATGCACACACACACACACAAGCACACACACACACACAAGCACACACACACACACACAAGCACACACACACACACACACACACAAGCACACACACACACACACAAGCACACACACACACACACGCTCGCGCATATATGACGTTTGGCTCGGCTTCTTTGCTTTCAGGCATGGAAGCTTGGCAGCCCGCTGTATCAACAACATATACATATATAGCGGAAGCTGCATGCAGTTCCGAAAACATGTAAGAGAGTACTGAGAGTAGTTCAGCGCAAAATGTTGTACGGCAGTGACACAGCTCAATGTTGTACCTTACTGACGGCCCTCTCTATGAGCGCTTCCAAACGGTTCCGGAGCCCCTCCAGCTGCTGCTGCTGCAGGGCCGTACAGGTCCCATCCTGGGGTTCCTCCCCATTTGCAATGAATGCCGTACACGACGACGGCGTCGGTGTCACGCGGTACGGGCCGTACGGCGCCTCTTCCAGGTCCGCCGCCAGGCCCAGCAGCCGTCCCAGGTCCTGTCGACGAAGCCATCCCTCGTAGTCTGGCGGCGGCGGCGGCGGCGCCGCCGCCACCTCCGTAATACTTGCTTCGATGGCGGCGGTGACGGCACCGGCAGCAGCAGCAGCAGCAGCAGCAGCGGCAGCGGCAGGGGGAAGGCAGTCTCCAGGGCCTGCAAAGGATTGTGTCCGCAAATATGATCAAGTTATCGCAAATTGTTGCCATACACATGCATGAAACACAGGCATGAAACACATGCATGCATGCATGCATGCAGATATACAGATATACATACATACATACGTCACCCAAGCCCACCCGGTGGCGTCATGTCCCAACGCCGCAGGAGCTCGTCCATGTCGTACTCGCCATACGGTACTGTACGGCCATCACCAGCGGCGGCCACAACGCCACGCCGCTGCAGGGCCGCCAGCACGCGGTGCAGCGCAGCTGACACGTTCACCAAGAACTCCTGGTCGCCGTTGCACCCACCATCGCCGCCGCCGCCATCACCCCTCTCAGCAAAATGATCTGTCAGTGCACTAAGCTTTATAAGGGAGAACTTTTGCCCGGGTAACGACGCCGCCGTGTCAATCGCCGCCATGAAGCCTTGGAAATTCCTCCCGTACGGCACCTCGAGCCGCGATGGATCATAGTCGTACGACATAGGCGAGGCGGTGCCGGAAGCCCCGCCCCTATCCCCACTGACTATCTCCTGCTTTCCGCGGCAGTTGGCGGAGCCGACGACGGCCGATGCGACTGCCGGAGTGCAGTACAGCTGCAGCGCTGAAGTCGCGTCGTCCTCTTCCGGGAAATCTAGCATGGCCATGACGCCGTGTGCTCGGAGGCGATTCATTTGCGACCACACGTCAGACGGCATATGACCGATGCAGAAGTGGCGGAACAGCGCGTCGCGCATCCAGTTGAGCAGGGCGCCAGGTAAGACGGCGGCGGCGGCGGCGCCGCCGCCGCCGCCACCGCCGCGATCCGCCGTTTCCCTCGGTGACGGATCCTGTCGCAGAGCCGGAAACGCGCCACCACTAAAACCTGGGAATACGTCGCTGCCGCTGCCGCTGCCGCTGCCGTTCGCGACGACATCGTTGGAGGATCTTGCCGTACTGCCATGCAACAGATGGTCGACATGTCGTACAAACAGCGGTAGTGAGCAGAGGCGCAGTACTAGGAGCGTTCGTACCAGTTCATCCGTTCGCAGGTGTTCGTAGATGAGCCGATGATCCTGTGTGCATGTGTGTGTGTGCGCATGCGCGCGCGTGTGCGGGAGCGCGTTGAGTTCTTAGCGAAGGGCAGCATCGACGTTCTTTTTTTTCCGTATCCGTAGCTGCACAGCTTACGAAAGCTAGCAAATGACCTTGTCATGGAAAACAAAGAATGTGGAGACAGGTAACAGGCACTGGCCAATCCGTAAAAGAGCAAATTTGCTGAGCTCTCAAATCCAGAAGGTACACAAGCACTAACGATAACGAAGCTCGCACCTTAAATTGAAGCTGTCTTTTAGGGCAATTTTCGGAACCGGTGACTGTGTCATCGCCCCTGTTGTCGCTGGTGCTGGCGCCAGCGCTCCCAAGCGAGGAGATAGAAGCGATACCGAGGATACAGCGGCTGCTGTCGCTGCCTCTGCTGCTTGGGAACAAGGCTTGGGAACGTGGAAGCAGCAATAGCGAGCTGCGTGTAAGCCTGGCACCAGAAATGAGACGGAGTTCTGGCATGATCTGTTTAGGATGGCATACGGGACGAGTGCTGCATCCCGCGCGCACCAAAACAGAGGACATGGTATACGTGACAGATTTTAGATGTTTAATGGTATCAGTTTGAAGACTCTTAGATTTCCGCACGGATCTGCTTTAGTTCACATACAATTGTCGGCCGTGCACATGTTTCCGGCAAGCGCCCTAAGGCAACACTGCAACAAACGGTAAAAGACAGGCAAATTTTGAGTTGTAACTCAACATCCTTTATGCCTCCTCGTAGCGGAAGCGCCTCTGCAAGGGTTCAACACGGCGACGCACTGCGCTACGACAGCGGCCATCATTCAACTGCCGCCGGTGTCGTCCCGCATATAATTGAAAACATCATGGGCTACAAGCCTGGGGGATTTTAAATATCGTTATAGTTAAAACCTGAGATAACCAATATGGCTTAAAGAAGCTGCAACCCAAACGGCAATCCATTTCGCCGGGCAGCGCCTGGTGCAAATATACTATCGGTTTGTCCTCAAAAGCCAAACTCAATTGCGGTTAATCTTTATAAAACAAGGCTCTATAGCCGAAGGATTGAAGGGAAATTATAGCCGGTTTTGTAAGTAGATGTCGGTTAGTTACGTAATTTGGTTCCGAAACGGCCGTCCGAAGGGCGGTGGGACAATTATGATACGTGATGATGGATGTGCGCGTTTTGCTATGCTACAAAAGATATGATTCGGTAAGTTGGTCCCTTCCCCCGAAACCATAAAGTGCCGTTTGCCGACGCCTCCTGCTTGAGCTGCCTTGATAATAGCGCTTGTACCGATGATGGTTGCACGTTTGCGGCTGCAAGTGGTGGTTATGAAGGTGGAAAGAGTGACGGTTATGGAAGTGGGTAGGACGGCTGGTTAGGACGGCGGTGACGGTGGGGAAATTGATTGAGGGGAAGTACACACTGAACATTACTGGACGTAGGGGACGTTGAATCCTAACAGACGACCTAAACCACAGAGCAGCGCATATGGGGGAGTCGTCGGCGTGCAGGGCTATGACGGCTGGCTTAGCTTTGGCTTTGGCTTTGTGCTTCTGAATGTGCGCTCCCTTGCGGTTAATTCCGCTGTTGGAAGGGTTAAGGAAGCGCAATATGTCGGATCGCCTTGCATTATGCCTTGACTCAACTTGCACATTGCATCAAACATTGGCGGCCCAAATTGGAAAGCCAAAACCATCTACAGTAACAGCATGGTTAGGACAGTTCCAAGGAGAGTTAAACTGAAGCTGTGAGAAAGGACAGGTATAGTTAGGCAAGGGCTGTGGTCATCGAGATATCTCTCGTGATGAGGCATGACCGATCCTGCATTCCCACGCGGTTCACTTTGCTGCTGCAGCAACCCTGCGATTAGCCCCGTTGGCAGCCGCCAAGCCTGCCGCTAGTCGTTGCTGTTGGTCGTGGATTTATTCTCGATGATGGTCGGCATGAACAAAGCCACTGCTTGCGGAATTGGAAAGAACTATCGTACAGCTCCATCCTCCGAAACCAAAATGGAACTTTCGACCAAGGCCATGCGCGACATCCTAGGATTGAAGTGCCTAGTAATTCCATTATGGAGGTTTTCCTGCACCTAGATCATTATGTTTTTTATTAGGGGCAAAGAGTCAACAATCCACAGGCACTTCCGTTGGCAAGATACCTCAGGAGCCTAGTGTGAATTCAGCGTATATTGGTACATTACCGATCTAGGCCATTCTTGATAAACGGGACCTATAACAGGATGGCATCGTCGCGACAAGTTGCCATGCCCTCTCACGACAGGGCGCGTCAGGAAGCTCTTACAAATCTAGATTTGTTATTAATTATGCGGTCATACATCAAATCCATGCTTGAGGGACCCCAGGGCTACAAGGGGCTCATCCTGGACAAGGAAACGATGCGAATTTGCTCGAACCTGCATGGACGGACAGAGCTGGCGGAGCAGAACGTTGTGCACGTGGAGTACATAGAAAAGAGCGATGGGCGAAGCCACTCGGAGCTCACGGTAAGCTTGATTCAGCCAAAGCTTGCTCCGACGCTTACCGGCACGAATTTCGGAGCGCCTCAAGTTCACCAGCAGCCCGTCCTCGCTGCTGCAGGCAGTTTGCTTCTTGCGGCCGACCCGCGAAAACATCATCTTCCTTAAGCGCGAGCTCAAGTCCCCGCGTTACCAGCACTACCACCTCCGTGAGTCGGCTGCGTGCTGTATGCTGCAACCTGCAAGCTATTGCCCCCGCTCTCTGCGGGGCCCCCTTTCAGCCGTGCAGCCGAAGTGGATTCCTGTTTCGGGGCCAAACCAAAAAGACCCAGGCATGTCTGCATCAGCTACCCACCCTGTTGGGCTGTGCACCGGGGGGTGGTGATAGCTGCCCCAGAAAAGGACACCCTGCGCAACACGGTCAGGATGACCTCGCAGCCTTATTCTTTTGTTGTGAAACTTTCACGATTGTACGACATCAGCAGACCCACATCAGACGCGCGGACATGCTGGGGCCCTATCATCCATCCAACCCAAATCGTCGTGCGACCCAAATCACCTCTCCGCAATTCCCTCGCTCTTCAGCGACGACCAGTCGGGACTGCGGCTGCGAATCCCAACGCATTCTAAGAGGGGAGGGGAGAAAGAAGAGAGGGGAGGGGAGAGGGGTGGCGGGCGGTTTGGGGGAGAGGTGAGAAGTTAAAACAGGGATGGAAGGGTCGAGGGGTAAGGGGAGACTGAGGGGAAATGCGGTACCGTCCGCTTTCCTGGAGGCCCCCCCCTCACGGCGGCGACGCGGGGCAGTCCTGGGGGTCAATCCTGGGAATGGGATGTGCGAGATTGAGGGCGGTGCCATCCACGAAAAACATGACTCGGACCAACGGAACCTGTACAGGATTCGATTCCTTAAACGTTAACACGTATGGGCTCGTTACACTGCTCTGGGTAACGCAACCGCGGTGTCACACACACACACACACACAGACAAGGATGGGCTGCGCGTGTAGATGGCCGAATTTCCCTCCCTCCCCCCGCAGTGCATGTATTCGCGGTGTCCCCCTCCCTCTCGCATTGCCCCTCTTCCCCCACCGCCGTGGCAGTGCGTTTCTGATTCCCTTGCATCATACGACGCCTCCCCAAACCAAACCCTGCCGCAGCACTCTTTCCTTGGCAGCAGCTTCACTCCCCCTCTCCTGTCTGCCGCAGCACTCTTTCCTTGGCAGCAGCTTCACTCGCTCATGGTTCGTCTTTTCCCCCCTTAATCTTCACTAGACGTCGGCACTTAATTTTTGCGCCTTGATTGACTTGGCGCCTCCTCTCCTGGTTCTCCCTTCTACCACCCTCTCCACATTCGTGTAGTACTTGACTATTCCTGTGGGGGGTACCCGCACTCTCTTATCTCTGGTGTCGTCTTCATTCGTCAGTGGTAATCATCTCACCCCTCTCTCGCGCCCCTTTTCCACCCTCCCCTCCTCGCGCAGACTTCACCAACCTGCTCAACTCGGTCAGCTCCATGTTCCTGCAGGAGCTTGCGGAAGCGGACGCGGCCGGGGAGAGGGTGATGGAGGTGCAGGTGGGGGACAGAGCGGAAAGGGGGTGGGCTGCGCGCGCATGTGTGTATATATATGTGTGTATATATGTGTGTATATATATGTGTGTATATGTGCCAGGGGGGAGATAGGCGGGGTGGCTTTTGCGAAGGGGGGGTTTCGGCATCCGGTTCGGCACTGTGTATAGTTCGTCATTTTGGAACGCGTCATTCCTCCTGGGTGGGGAGGATTACCCGCCTGGGTGGGGGGGATTACGAGCTGAGGCCCCCGGGGCGTTGAATGTATGGTCGGTGTTCAAGTGGAGAGGGAGTGAGGGGGGCCCGTGTGTGTGTTTGGTGCGGCCGCCGCTGTAGCCGCCACTGTCAAAAAGCTGCTGCGATTGTGTGCCAGTGCCGCTGCTGCTGTTCATACTGCCGTCACCGAGCCGCTGTGCTATCTAGCGTTGCAACTGCGATGGCTCGTGTTGGTTGCTGTGTTGGTTTCTTTCCTCGTTTCGTTTCTTGTTTCTTTTCTTGTTTATGTATGTATGCATGCATGTATGTATGTATATCCCACAGGAGGACTATGCGGACTTCCAGGTTCCCGACCCGCACCACTTCGTGATTCCCGTGCCCCGAAATGAGCTGTTCTTCGCTGTACGGCAGCAGGGGGCGGCGCCGTCGGCGGCGGAGTACGAGCTCATCGACCGATGTGTGCAGGTAGGTTGTAGGGCCCAAAAGTCATGCTTTAAATATTAAAACAATTATTATATTTAATAATAATTATTATTATGTTTTATTACCGCATGTTGCCGCGGCCGCCGCCTCCATCTCCCACCTCCTTTGTCGTTGCCGTCACCGTCCTCCACAACCTCTCAGTCGTGTCTGTTCGTCTGTCTGTCCGTCGTCAACTCCAGGGTTTGTCGGCTGTGTTTCTGGCTCTGCGGCGGCGACCTATTATCCGCTACCAGAGGGGATCGGAGCTGGTGGCCCAGCTGGCGAAGAGCCTACATCTACTGACTTACAAACAGGTCTGTCGTACCAAAGAGCCTGCGCTTCCAAGGACCAGAGAATTATTTATATTTGCGTAAGCTGCTGGTACGGCTGCTGTTCGCTGCTGTTCGCTGCTGTTGCCGGTGTGTAGGAGGCGGCGGTGTTCGACTTTGGCGTGTCCCGCTCCGCCCCGCCCGTGGTGTTGCTGCTGGACCGGAGGGATGACCCTGTCACGCCCCTGCTTAGCCAGGTGGGGGGTGGGGGGAGGCTGAGGGGGTACGGGGGGTGGGTGGCTGAGGGGGTACGGGGGGTGGGAGGAGGCTGAGGGGGTACGGGGGGTGGGAGGAGGCTGAGGGGGTATGGGGGTGGGAGGAGGCTGAGGGGGTATGGGGGTTGGGAGGCTGGGGGGGTATGGGGGTGGGAGGCTGGGGGGGTATGGGGGGTAGGAGGCTGAGGCTTTAATGGTTCCTAGTGACCGATCACCTTCTGGAAGGGAATTATTTCTCAGTAACCACTTGGTCACCACCTAGTAACCACTTTTTAAAACACTGGTGGGAATGGGGTGGGGTAGGGTAGGGTAGGGTGGGGTGGGTTATTCGGAAGTAAGACACACGGCGCCTGGTGAGGTGCACAACAGGGTGTGCATGTCGTACAAGGGCTGCAAGTCACTGGGGGTATGGAATTGGGGGAGGGGGAAATTGGGGGGGGATTGGGGGGTTAGTTACCCTGGGGGAGTGGGAGAGGGAGTGGGCGGAGGCTGCTGGGTTTAGACAGGGCGGTCTTAGCCCGGACGTGACCGAGTGACACGATACGGTTTCTTCCTCCCTCCGTCTCTCTTTGTCTCCCTTCCTCCCTTTCTAACCCCCGTTTCCCATCTCCGCAGTACCGCGCCCTTCCCTTCCCGATTAGAGGCAGCTATTCGCCTCCCATGCAAGCCCCCCCATTGAGTTCTACTCTTCGTCGTACACACTTGCCCTGGCAACATCTTCACTCGTTCGTGGTTCGTCTTTCCCCCCATTGACCTGGACTCCGACACGGACTCTCCAGCTACTCCCCTCCCTTCCCTCCTTACGCGCCCCCTTCCTCCCACCGCGGGGGTCTGTTGTGTGTTTTCCCCCCTCGTGGTTCAGTCTCGCGCATCAGTCTTTCCTTGCCATCAGCTTCACTCACTCGTGGTTCGCTTTCCCTCGCCCCCTCCCCCCCCCTTCAACCGCCCTCGCAGTGGTCGTACCAGGCCATGGTTCATGAGCTGGTGGGTATTCAGGATAACCTGGTGAAGATGACGAGTACGAAGGTGAGGTGTGTATGTATGTACGTATGTGTGCAATCGGCCCAGAAGCCTCCCACCCTCCCAAGGCAGTAATGTACGTGTGTTTGTATGGGTGGGATGTAGATGGGGGGTTGGGGAAGTAATTACAAGAAAAGCGAAGTTTGTATGAAACGTGGCATCTGACACTGGCCAAGGACGAGCCCCTTACCAAAGAGACTGCCCGTGTGTGTATGTATGTATGTGTGGTGGTGGTGGGGGTCATGTCTTACCGGGCCTGGCGCTGAGCACGGGGGCAAACAACTACCCTGACTCCTATACGGAAAGACATCGCCTCCGTCTTCGGATGCACGCTCCGGAACCAGTCGGGGGGGTTTTGGACGGGAGCAGGGGGCGCGAGGAGGCGCTCGCTGTCTCGCCATCTTGCTCAACCTAGAAAAGCTGCACACATACATACACATGCACATGCACACTCTCTTCTCATGCGCGGCGTGTTGACGTTAGACGTTGTGTTCTCTTCCCTTCCCATTACACAACACATTAAAACCTGATCACACACACGCACATGCAGGTTCCGGAGCAGTTCCGGGAGATTGTGTTTGACGCCCGACAAGACGATTTTCTCCGCCGCCACCTCTACCGCAACTTTGGGGAGGTGCGTGTGTGTTTGCTTGTGCGTGTGTGTATGTATGTATGCATGTGCGTATGTGCTTTTGTTATTCGCATCCACGCACGCCTTTCTGAGTGTTACAAAACCCCCAGAACTCCCCCGCCCGCCCC
>NW_003307607.1:109917-112162 GCF_000143455.1 Volvox carteri f. nagariensis
CCTCCAAAACTCCAGGGTGGACAGTTTGGAGGACATGCGCAGATTCGTACTGGAACATACGGACTTTCAAAGGCTGCAGGTAGGGGGGGGGTACGGTGGGGGGTTTGGGGGAGGGCCCCCGGGGGAAAGGGTGGTGGTGATGGGATGGTAACGGTGGTGAGGAAATGCTTATATGAGCCGGTACGTATGTATGTATGTATGTTTGTTTGTTTGTGCGTTTATTATTCCACATGTAGTAGCAGCAAATGTTAGCCGATTAGAGGCAGTTGCTCCTCCGCCGCCGCTGCCGCCGCCGGATATCGCTACAGTACATATAACTCACCCCGCAATCCCTTCCCACCCGCCCAAGGCGCATTCCCCGACGCCCCCCCACCTATTTTTACATATGACCTCCGCCCCTTCTCCACACATTCTCTTTCCCCCCCTCCCCCCCCCCACACCCCACACCCCACCCCCCCCACACACACTGACTCACGCAGGGCAACGTGTCCAAGCACGTGAACCTGATGACTCAGCTCAGTGAGCTGGTTTCGGGGCGGAACCTGATGGAAATTTCCATGGTAGGAAGCGCGAGCAGCAGTAGCTGTAGCTGTAGCAGCGGTGGGCGGGTGAGGAGGGTATGTTCCGTCTATGGGTTTTTCTTCTCGTCTTCGTCTGTGTTTCGTTCTGCAACCCCCCTCCCCTCCCCTCCCCTCCGCAGGCTGAACAGGAGTTAGCTAACCCGGCCGCCAGCCTGACCTCCGCGACGTCCTTTGACGAGATCGTACAAATGATTCGCGCGGCCACCACACAAGACGTAGACAAGGTGGGTGTATGTGTGTGTATGTATGTGTCATGAGAGGGGGTTTGGGGGGCATGTGTTTTGCGGGGATTGAAGAAGAGGTAAAGAAAGNGGGGGACACGGTACGGAAGAGAGAAGCTAGGGGGGGGAGGGAGGGAGGAGGGAGGGGTAGCTCAGGAAAGGACATGAAAGGACTCACATATTGAAGGACACAGGCCCCCCCCCTTTTGGTGGTGCTTTGGCGGTGTCGGCAGTTGGTGATTTGTCTTTGCATCTGTTTTACCTCCCCACCCCCCACTCACCCCCCACCCATACATACATTCATACATGCGCGCGAGCAGGTGCGGTTGGCGGCGCTGTACGTGCTGCGGTTTGAGCCTGACACGCCGCGTGTACGGCAGTTGTTGGATGCTCTGGCGGCTACTGGGGTGAAGGACAGGTGTGTGTGTGGGGGGGGTTTGTTGGTGGCGCTGGGTTTGGGATGCTCTGTCCGTTTGTCTGTCTGTCTGTTTACCTTCCTCCGACCTCCTGGGTTAGATTCCGGTCACGACCCGACCCGAATCCGTAAAGCCCAGGGAACGGGGAGAGGGGGGGAGGGGGAACTGCCCAAGAAGTCACACGCGCCAAAACCCGCGGCCCAACCCACGTGCTTTCACATCCTTGCGAATCCCACCCCACCCGCTCCTCTGTTCCGTCCCTCCTGCCGGCCGCTGGTTCACCCTGTGCGTGTTCCTCTGCGTGTTCTTGTATGTATGTATATATGTATGTATGTATGTATGTATGTATGTATGTATGTATGTATGTATGTATGTATGTATGTATGTATTTGTGTGTTCCCCTGTGTATGTGTCACGGGGTTTTCCTCCACCGCCCCAACCAACCCGCCCTGGGCGGGAGTTGAGTTGTCGATACCTCCCTGCATTGTGTGTGACACGTGACTGCGTTTATAACTGCCCATGCTCATATTGTAGAGAGCCTCGGCTGTACGCTGCCGCGGAAAACATCCTGCGGTACGGCGGTACGGCACGCCGTGCAGGTGACTTGTACGGCAGTCGAAACTTGTTATTGAAGGCGCGTAATGTGCTCAAGGGGCTTCAGGTGAGTCAGCGCGTGGCCGTGCGGGTGTCCATGGTCCATACTCGGCGAGGGCTGGAAAAACGGATATCGTACATTCCCCCTCCCCTTCCCCCGTCTGAGGGAATGAGAGAGGGAAGGAGGAAGAGGGAAGGGAGTATCGTTGGCCAAGGTGATAAGGAGCTAAGGAGCACAGAGCGATCTGAGCGTCTAGGGCGGGTTCGGTGCGACTGTCGTACATCCTGCCTTTCACCATGCAGTGCAAGGGGCCTGGGCGGCTGCCCGTTTTCCGTTCTTCAAAGTATCCCCCCCCCATCCGCTTGAATTCCCTCCCCCTTTCATCGTCTTTCCGTGGCAGCAGCTACACTCGTGGTTCGTCTTCCCCCCCTC
>NW_003307607.1:112647-116044 GCF_000143455.1 Volvox carteri f. nagariensis
GGGGGGGAGGGGGGGAGGAGGGGGGAGGGGGGGAGCCGTGTCTTGGGTACAACAGGCGGCCGGGGGGAGAAAAGCGTTTCCGCCACATCCTGGCGGGCGGCAGGATCATTTTTCTGGAAGTACGGCATCTTTTTTCCTTCTGTGCGCCTCACTGATCTGTCTGTGTATTATGTCTCCGCCTGCTTCCCCGCCAGCAGTCCAAATTGCCACCACTGCTTGGCATGCGTTTCTATTGGGGGTTGTTATCAATTCCAATCGTTGCATCATCATCATCACCATCATCATCATCATCATCACCATTTTTTAGCCCTTTCATGGTCCCTTCCACCCCGGGGGCTCCTTAAGGACCCAAACCCGCCACCCACCACCCAAACCCACCACCCGGGGGCCTGGATGTGCAGGTGATTGTGTTCATACTGGGAGGGACCACGTACGAGGAAGCAAAGGCGGTGGCGGAGATGAACGAGCGACAGGCGGCGGCCGCCGCCACCGGCGGCACCGCCACAGCCAGCGTCGGTTTCGCCGGCGCCACCGGCGGCGGCGCACCGCCGCGCGTGTTGCTCGGCGGCACCGGCGTCCTCAACTCCGCTGCTTTCATGGCCGCACTCACCGCCGGGCTAAACATCCCGCTGGCGGCGGCGGCCAGTGGGGCGGGCAGTGGCGGCGGCGGTGCCGCTGCGACGTCAGGAGGCAGTGGACTGGGGGGTATGGGTGCGGTCTGAGGACGGTTGACTCTCGGCTTTATGGTCAAACTCCGTTAAAGTGCTCCGTGTGCCACAAAGTGCTCTTCGAGAGCTGGTTTTTAGTTATTGTTGAGTGATTTTTAGCCTTGTGCCGTGTTTCTTCTCGAGGTTAGGGTGTGAGGCGGGCGGGAGTGAAGGGTGGGGGAGGAAAAGAGCAGCTTTGCTTTGCGGCGTTACCCGGCCGTGTACCCCTCCCGGGGTTCGCAACTCGGCCCTTCTCCCCCAACCCCCCTACACCGCCCACACACAAACACAAACATTCCCCCCACACTAACACACACCATTTCCTTTTCTTTACCATCCTGAATGCGCGCGCATGGGTACAATTGCAAGGCGCGCCGTGACGCGGACAACGCAATGCGTGTGACCCGTGGGTCTGTGCTATGCCGGGTGAGGGGTACCTTTGGCCATTTCTATCCGCCTTCCCTCCTTTCCTTTCCGCCTTCATTCCTTTTTTCATCCGCCTTCTGTATGGGGATGACGCGTGATGGGCCACGAAATGGGGGGCCCCCGGCCCGCAGGGATTCGAACCGGATCGCCGGGCGTCGCGTAATAATGATAGTGATGATCAATGAGCCCAGATTAAGAGTGCGGGTGTGAGGATGTGCGGGCCGGGGGGGGGTAAAGAGAACCATGTGGGAGGAAGTGTGGGGAAGTGAACTGCTGCCGCTGTACCCGAGCAGGGGAAATTGTAAGACGAAGCACAGACCGGCAGACGGGGGGAGATGATATGGATATGTTGGGAGGAGGATTCGGGGGTGTGCGGGTTGTGGGGTTTACGGCGGGTTGGGTCACGTCGGATGGCGGCGGGGCGGGGAGGTGCGAGTGGTGGAGCGTTGGTCCCCTTGGTCCTATTTGGGGGGGGGGCATTGGGGTAAGGTTTTGAGCTTTTGTGAAGAAAGACCAAAAACCGATATGGGGGATAAAAGGATGCCGTGTTTGACCGCTTCCCATATGTGCTGCTCGCGTAGGTGCCGGACAGGAAAAAAGCCGCGAGGGGCCGTATTTGGAAAAAAAGGGGCCTCAGACGTTTCTTTCTTCCTAAGGGAACCACAGCAGAACAGCCCCTCCCTCTCTCTCTCTCTCTTCCCGCATATACACACACATACACACATATCCGAACATGGCAAAGAGGAAGAGAAATACTGTGGAAATGCAGAACAGGATGACGCATCCCATCGGTCGAGCTGCTGCTGCTGCTGATGGGGATGTCATGGGCCGCGGGGGGGGGATACGCTCCTGCGCGTCACGAAGGTGCACTCTGAGGGGGAAGGCGGAATGGGGGCTCGGGAGTTTTTTGAGGGCAGGGGAAGGGAGGGGTTGGGGTTTGGGTTTGTTCACTACCACGGGGCGGGGAAGATGGATTCCGGATGTATGTGCTTGGCCGCACGTATGGCAGCAAGCCTTGAAAAACGAGACTCGGCGGGGCAATCCTCGGACCGCACAGTACTACAGTCCGGCTGGAGCTGAAGATTGTCTGGCAGCAGCTGTCTGAATGTATGTATGTATGTATATCAGTGAGGATTCCCCTGGAGGAGTCCGGAGGAGCTGTTCCTCCGAAACCACCACGACTGGAGAGAGAAAGCGCGAGGGAGAGAGAGAGAGAGAGGGACGTGCGAGAACGCATCTCGCTGTTGTGGCGGCGGCGGCAGAGAGGGTGTTGGTGACGACTGGTGGGGCCTGGGATGGGATATAGCCGAGTGAGATATCAATCGAGGTCAGGGGAGTTTCGTTAGATCAAGTTCGCAGCGCAGCAGCACAAAGTCCCGCGTGATCAAAAGCAAAGCGGAAAGTAGTTTCGTAGGTTCGTAAGTCACGGGTCGTAAGTCATAACCCCCAACACACGTACCCGGCGGAGGCTGCCTATCCCCACTAATAAGGCATTGGGCAGAAAATAGATGAGGGAAAGCAATTTGGGTGTAAAACTGGGTAAAGAGCGGGCTGGACGGATGCAAATAAGAAACAAGCGGCAGCCGTGGAGGCGGAGGTAAAGCCAGGCTGTGGTCTAGCTATGCTTAGGTTGGTGAACGCGGGTCGTGGCGGTGAAGTAATGGGGGCTGCTGCCGACATGGCGCTGTTCCTCACTTGAGGACCATTGGGCCCCCCCCCACACACACTCTCCCCCTCCCCCTCCCCCTCCCCCTCCCTCTCTCTCTCTCTCTCTGTGAAGCTTTGCAGAAACGAACGACCTAATACCTGTTAAATACACATGCAATATCTGTGCTTTCTGCGCGGGCTTGCTTGCGCTATGAGATGATCGATACGTGTGCTATTGCTGGTCTATATGCATGGTTGCATGGTTGACGACTGCTGTATGCATGCGTTGCGTTACACACACGACCCGACACACGACCCGACAGCACCAAGGACAGGCGCCCTGTGGTCCTAAACACCCTACGTGAACGAGAGGGACCTCCACACGGCGCCCTAGGTGCGGGAAGGCGCCAGTGGTATGGGAAAGGTGAGGGGTATGAGAGACGCGCAGCACGAGCAGCACGCAAGCGATATAAGAAACGGAAAGCACGCGTTGTGGTCCGTGTGGTCCTAACAAATGGGAGGCACTCGTGAGTCGGTTGCAGGCGGCACTGCCGTTGGCCGGGCCCCCCCCCCGGTGAAAGCATCACACACCGAGGATGCCGCGTAAAAAGGCAAGA
>NW_003307607.1:116094-119264 GCF_000143455.1 Volvox carteri f. nagariensis
GACCCTCGACCCTGTCTGCCTGCTTCGCTGTCTCGCCTTTTTACGCGGCATCCTTCGGTTCAGGGATCGATGCAGTCATGGATGAACGTACGTACGTTGTGATCGTACACTGATCGCTCTTCTTGCCCATACTGCTGCCATTCTGGCGTATGTAGATTATAATTTGCTTCTCCGCGGGCTCCTGGCCCAGCCGGTTGCGCGACTTGTGGTCTTGTAACTTGTAAAACTCAAGGTTTGAGAGGTCGCGCGCAAGATGCTTCCAGCTGGGCAAAAGTTTTCGGCGAGACATCTAAGTTTTCTACAAGTTTTCTAATGCCGTACATTAGATAACGGTCTAACCGTCATCTAATGCCCCTAAACAGACCATCTAATTTCTAAATAGGATTCTCAACAAGATTTCTAACTTTAAGTCTCAACTTGACATGAGATCCAACCCTACTGATGATGGTGCCGTACAATGAAGATGCCGAACGTTGCAGGCGCCGCGCATCTTTCCCCCCCCCCCCCTAACCCCCATTATCCCCCACTGCCCCCCCCAACCCCCAATCACCCACCTAACCTAACCTCAGCTGAGACCTCGACACCGGTTATATTAGGGCGAAGCAGTTACTGCCCGGCGTGCCAGGTCGTCTCTGCGTGCGGGTGGGTGTTCCGGATCCCTAGCTGACCCATCGGTGCGGCGTTTGGGAAGGCAGCAGACCCAAATATTATGTATTACAAAGCGACATGTTCATCGTCTTTCTATAAAGTTTGCTCGTGACGGTGACATTGATTTTGGTTTATTGAATTCAATCCTCTGGATTTGCGCATTCACAGCGTTTGACCAATTGGCTTCCAATTGAACAATTTAGTCCCCGTTTTGATGCCAGTTCCGCGCGGGCGGTCAGTTTTAAATTAGAGCGCGCTTATTGTAACTTGTAAGGTCTGTCGAGTGTAAGTCCCTCCAGCTGGAGGAGACCCTCCTTCGTAACTTGTTTGGCGCGTGTGCTTCGTGTAGTGAGGCCCGCCGCAAGGCCTAAAGCGCATACATATATGCATCGGTGTTTACATTAACTGGGGCTCATGAGTACGAGGTGGAAGCTGCGCAGGTGAGTTTAAGAAATTGCGTCAGTCTCATCGTTAGCTGCAAGGGGAATTTGCTGCTCTCCGTAAGTAACGGAAATGCAACGTTGGTCACGCACAATACGGGCACCACTTCCCTGATCGATAATAATAATTTTTGCAAAATAGCCGAATTTTACTTGAAGGTAATAGTTTGATTGTTGGCATACGCGCTTGGGTAAGAGGAGCTGGTACTATACAACACCTTCCCGTTCAACCCAAGTCGATACAGCCCTTCCTGCCGATGCATCCACGTTGTGGATTTGGTTAGTTACCTTAAAGATCAAGCATTTTCTAATCTTCAAACCCTCAGTCCACCCCAAACGAAGTGCGTTACGGTGCATTGCGGTCTATGCCCAAATAGCTTCTTACAAACCAAGCCCTTGAGCAAACCCAGTGGCAGGAAGCATACTGCAAGTAGCAGTTATGCAGTGCATGCATAAATGTGTGCCGAGCATGTGACATGGCTAAACAACCATGTCGACAATCTTCTAAGATATCGATTTTGCCGCTTTAGTGATCCCACCTGACGGGGTCCTAGCTTCATCCTTTACAACTGGAAAAAATGAAACATTATTTTTTTCAAATAGTCATAGGATATGTATGTCGTCCAAACCACGACCAAACCATACCCTTTGGGATTCTTGTAACTAGAACTATGTCCAGATAACTTAAATGATCTTGCTGATTATGGATTAAAATTAATCCCCTTACATAAGGCGACTAGAGTTACGCACAAAACGCAAGCGAAAAGCGACTGTACGCACGCGTGCCAAGTTATGTACTGATTTCCCTCCTTACGTCAGCAAGGTACTGTAAGGGCTTGAGTCACGATTGTATAATCTCATTACTTAGGAGATAATCCTTGCTGATGACGCAACTGTCAAGTTACCCCAGGCCCTTAACATTTTAGTAAGGGGTTAACATTTGGGCTTGACAAGACTTCCCAGAGTAGCATAAACATTATTGTTTGAATGCATAAGTTAGGTAAAGGGTCTGAAATATTTGTAGCGCAGCCGCGGCGAGCAGCTTAGGACATGCTCACCAGCAAGCGCCTGTTACGCCAGCAATGGGACAGATCGCCCGTTCCTGTCATGGTCGCTTCCATGGACCGGAATCCAATGGGCCGCTCTGGTGGCGCCGAGGTGGTGCTGGCGTGGTGCAATGCCGCGATGCTTCGCCTTGCAGGGGACAGAAAATTACAGGATGAGCGCGACCTCCTGCGCTTTCTACTGGAAGTTAATCCTCATCTACGCCACCGCGTACGTGACTTGCTTGATGGAATGGCAAAGGGCGCCGAGGTTGTGGCCCATTCCATGGAGTGCACGTTGAACAGCCGCGAAAGCACGCGCACAACACGGCAAGATATGCTTTACGTCCGCATCGTACCATTCTTCCTCGAAGTCCCTTGCCTCGACGAAAAGGCCACGTCTGTCAACGTGTCGAGCAGCGCGCGATGTGGCTGGCATGCGTTGGTCACCTCCTGCTTGCGCCCGTCCGCTCGCTCCAACGCAAAACGAAATTTCTGCAATCATCATCGTCGCCATAATCGCGATCACGATCGCGACGACGATCACCTTCGGTCCACCACCTCATCTTTAGGAACGGAAACAACCACCGCTCAACCGGCGCTGCTTCTTCAGTACCAGCAGCAACCACAGCCCAATGCGCTCATCCTCCAACCCAGCCATCCCCGCCCGTGCGCGTCCGTTCCTTCATCTCTCGCCCACGCCCTCTTCCGTACAAAGTCCGGAAGCCTCAGCACCGCCTTCACCGGCGCCGCTACCGGCTACAAGCACCCACAGTCGCCGCTGCCGCCGCTGCCGGCGTCGCACGACCCCAACGGCAGCATCGGCCCGTATATCGGCATTCCCTCTCCCGCCCCCACGGACTTGGGCTACTCTCGCCAATACACATATCCCTCCATTGCCGGCCGACAACCCTCCATGATTTCCCAGCTCGCACCCTCCCTAGGAGGTGTCAGCCGCTTGCCGGCGTTCATGGCCGCCGCCGGCATGTCTTCCAGGGGCCGCTACGGCGGCGGCGCCGGCGGCGGCGCCGGCGCCGTC
>NW_003307607.1:119347-126056 GCF_000143455.1 Volvox carteri f. nagariensis
ACCATCTTCTCGCTGCCCAGCGGCACCGTACTGCACCAGAACGCGGCCAGGTGGGTTGTGGGGCTGCTTAGGAGCTCGCTGTGCATGTGCATGTGCATGTGCATCCAATTACGGAAGGTTCGGCCCGAGTTCCCGCTTGGCTGGCCCCTCCCTGCCCCAATAATCAGGTGGCATACATACACACACACTGTTTGTACTCTGTCTCTCGCTCTTCCTCTCTCTCTTCCACCCTCTCTCTCTCTCCCTCTCTCTCCTTTTTTCTGTCTGTCTGTCTGTCTGTCTGTCTGTCTGTCTTCCTGTATAACACCTTTTTTGATCCGCCTGGCGGGTCTGACCCTCCCACCATCGCAGCATCGAGTACTACGGCGACCGGACCTCCCGGACCGCGACCCAGCCCACCTTCCCCACCAACGTAATCTACCCGACTAATGCCGCCGGCACTGCGGGCCAGATGAATCTCTTCAACCACCTGCCCCTCAAGGCGCTTTTGGATACCATTTGCTCAGGTAGCCACGACGCCGTTGCGACCGACGGCGGCAGCGGCGGCGGCTCCCAGAAAGCTCGTGCCGTACCACCGGTAGTGGCCGCTGGACGGCTCCTCCCTGACGGCGAGCAGCGCCGTACTGAGCGCGCTGGGGAGCGGCGCCTCTGCGGTGACGGGACGAGGGATTCTGACCCGGCGGCGGCGGCGGAGGCGGTGATGGTTCGGCAGCGGCGGAGTACTTCTGGCGGAGGCGGCAGCACCTACCTGGCGCTGCCCACGCTGACAGGCCCGAGTGGCTTGGTGGTCGCGGCGCCGCGGGTCGATCAGGGGACCTCAAGGAATGGAGCGGAGGCGGCAGCTGAGGGCGACGACGGACCCGTGGGTCATTTGGCGTCCGTCAGGGATACGGACGATGCTGTACGGCCGAGTGCCGTCGCAGCGGTGGCAAGTACGTCAGGAGTAGCAGCTGGCGATGGCGGCGGATGGAATGCTGTGGGGTTGGGTGCTGGCGGCGGCAACGGCAACGGCGGCGACGGCGGCAATGTTGGTGGTGGCGGCGGCGGCGGATGCGGCGGCGGTGTATCAGCTTCCGCCGCCACTGCGGCAGTTTTTGCCGCGCGCTCGACTGTGTCCCTGGATTGCGGCGCTTCGATGGTGGTCATTGAGGTGGACGTTCTACGGCAATTGTTCGTGTACGAGTACGGCAAGTTGGAGCGAATGCTGGCCTCCCTCACAAACGAGGGGGACGTCTGGCAAGGTGGATCCGGGTGGCCTAGGAGGAGGAGGAGGAGGCGTGTCACAACATCACATAAATTAGCTGTAAAACTTCAACAGGAGGGGGGGAGGGGGGAGGTTGGAGAGGCCATTTGGATTACCCGGAACGAAGCGAACATAATGAGGTGTTTGGTTTCGGAGCCCTTTTGAGGATTTCGCCGCACCTTACGCACCTTACTCCCGCGAGGCTTCGTGAAAAGGTGCCCGCCACCATGGAGCCAAATAGCAATGGCCAAATGACAACACTGTTGTACGGCGTCATTGTTGAGAGTCGCGGCGCCCGGCCCCTCGCCACGCCATCGCCGTCAAAGTGACCCGGACAGTGTACGGCACAGCACGGGACAGTACGGCACACACACACGCGCGCGCCGAGACAGTCATACAAAAGCAAAACATCCAACCATCACGTCAATGGTGACGGGTTTCCTTCCATAACCCGCATCCCCCTCAATAACCACACACACACACACACACACCCTCGCGCGCAGGAATCGTCCGCGTCCCAGATACACTCAATGCTGCTGCTGCCGCTCACGAAAGCGAGGACGGGCAGATGGAGGGGGCGGCTAAGGGCGAGGAGGAGGCGGAGGAAGGAAAACCTGGACATCCCGGGAGCCGCTGTAAAGCGCACACGGAATCTGCTGCTGCTGCTGCTGCGGCGGCGGCGGCGGCCGCGGCGCCGGCGAGGGTGTATACGTCAGGGGCCCGTGGGGGAGGAGGCCCCGACAATGGCGGCGGTAACGGAAACGGCAGCGACGGCGACGACGGCGACATTTTGGGGAGCATGGGAGCCGAGCTTCAAGAAGCCATGCAGCTGGTGACGGAGGGCCTCAAACAAAGGGCACAGCAGCAAGGAAATCAAGGTGATGACAGACGCGGCGCGGACGTCGACTCCGCCACTGCCGCCGCCAGCAGTACGAGCAACAGCGATGTAGCGGTGTTGGATGGCGCTGGCGGCGGCGGCGGTGGCGGCGAGAATGGCCGTGACGGTGGTGGCGGTGGCCGCGGAGGAGGCGTCCGAATGGCGACGTCGGGCGAGATATCGGCGAGATCTGACGTCATCGCAACGGGCGAGGTGAGGCGCAGAGGAGCCCCATTATGATGTCAGTCGGTCACGTGAATAACGGGGGCGCGGCACTGGGGGCGGGACTTGGGGGAGGAAAGGACACTAGACCTGGTCGACAGAGGACCACAGAGCGCTTTTCGCCCTTTTGCACGACGTGACAATCCGACAAGCACGCTGCGCCGGCACCATTCCACGACTCCGTCTCATGAGCTGCCGTACCCTTGCCGTACTGTCTCCCAGGTTGCCGTGATATCTCCGCCGGCACTGCCGTACTCGCGCGCGGCCCATAGTGTCTGTTGCCTGTGGGCGTGGTGAAGGATGCGGCGGAGGCCTCCGGGGGGCGCTGTCCGCAATGGTGGCGGCGCCGCCTCGGCGGCGGGGGTGGGCGTTGGCGGCGGCGCCGCCGCCTCGGCGGCGCCGCCTTTCCCGATCCGGCGGGCCCCGCAACGGAGCTTCTCCGCCTTCTCGCTCGGCGGCCTGGCACACCGGATCCTAAGCTCCAGGGGGGGATCCAGCCGCGCAGATGGCGCCGGCGGTGGCGGCGGTGGCTGCGGCGGCGGCGGCGGCGGCGCCACCGCCGGCAGCAGCTTGGCGACATTTGAACGTTCCATTGGCTCAGACGACGTAGCCGTTTCGTACGGCATGGACCATGAGGATGTTAAGCAGCCTAACCGTCTCGGCCATGCTAGCCATTACGCCAGTGACGGGGACGAGGACGGCAGCGGCTTACGTGGCAACGACGGCGGCGGCGGCGGCGGCGGTGGCGCAGCCGCTGTTGCCGCAGCTGAAGGCGCGGTGCGGGCAGTCAAGGAGGCCAAGGACTTCACTGCTTTCAGATTTTTACCCGGGGGCAGCAGCGAATCCTTCCGACGGTGCCGTACGTTAACGGTGGAGCGCAGCATGGCCGCCGGGGGGCTCCGCAGTAGGAGCCTGGTGTCGCCGCTTCTGTCGATGATCGGCGGCGGCGGCGGCCGCGGCGGCGGTGCCGACGCTAGCGTCGTACAAATTAAGCATACAACCGCGTTGAGCAGCGACGAGGCCTCCACCCTTCGTCGCTGGGTCAGCGGCATCTCAAGATCTCTCTTACCGCCGTCGGCATTGGCAGGCGGCGGCAGCGGCGGCGGCGGCGCCGGCGGCGGCGGCTGGTTGAGCCCACAAAGTCGTAATGAGCAAAGCACAAGATCCATGCGCCAAACGCCGTTAGGCGTCAGACACCGTTACGCGGTAGATATGTCGTACAATAACATGGAGCTGCATGACGTTGGCGTCAACGATGCAGCTGTCGCGGTTGCGGCTGCAGCTGAAGAAAAAACGTCCGCCCAGTCGACTGCGGCAGAAGCTGCTGCTGCCACCCGCGCCGCCGCCGCTGCCGCTGCCGTACGCACCGGACAACAGGCGGACCTGCTGCCGGTGGTGGCCGTGGCGGCAGTGCCGCCACGACGCCCTGCTACTGGTCGGGGACTACCGTCGGTCGATAACCCCAGCTCCGGCTCCCCCGGCTTTCCAGCGGTTCCCGAGGAGACGGCATCGTCCGGCTCGGAGGGTCATCTGTCTTGCAAGAACACGCTTGTGGATCTGGAGCTGTCGCCCGGGGTATGTGCACCGAGCGCCTCCGTCGCCGGCACCGCCGCCGCCAGCTGCGGCGGCGGCATGAGGCATGGTGACGTGGCGCCGCAGCCGGCGGCGGCAGGAGCTGACGGCGATGGGCATCCACGAATGATCGCCGCCGCCGCCGCCGTCGCCGCCGCGAAGGCCGCCAGTGGCGCCGTCCGGAGGAAGGCGCAAAGGATGTCGGGACTGTTGGGGCGTTTCCTATCGTACACAGTCGACGCTGCAAACCGCCGCCGTACGGCGGCAGCAGTGGACAGCCTCCATCTGCCTAGAGATGCGGCGGAAGATGCTACAGACGTCCTAATGCTCTCGGAGCCGCCGCCGCCAGCAGCAGCAGCAGCAATACCGCAGCGACGGCTCGGTAGCGGTGGGGTCTGGACAAAGGAGGCGACGGCGGTGACGTCGTGCACGCCTACGGCGTCGTCGTACGAGTACGCCGACAATCAAGCCGTGCACCGCTCCGCCAACAGCTGGGCTGTCAGCTCCGCCGCGCGTCCTACATCGTCGTCGTACAGGCCACGTTCACAGCCAATGGCCAAGGATCGTGAGGGGAGTGGAGGCGGCGGGCACGGCGCAGCGCCTGCCGCCGGCGGCACCGCCGTCACCGAAGAAGACACCGACAGCGTCAACAACGGGCTAGCTCTCCGTCCCATGATAGCTCCGAAACCCCACCAGATGCCGTACACGACCGGCAGCTACACCGCTGAGCGCCTCACCCCGTCACTGCCGCCGGCTGACAGCAGTACGATAGCCCTATCTGCCGGCCATGGCGGCGGCAGCTGCGGCTACAGCGGCGGCGGCGGTAGCGGTGGCGTTCATATCAGGTCTCAAGGCTTCAACGCGATGTCGAGCGTGCCGGCGATACCTTCTGCTGCAGCGTCGGCGGCGGCGCTGACGACGACAACAATGGCCTCGTCGCCGCCAAGTCGCGGCCGTGTACCCCGCCGTCAGTCTTTTTCTGTACGACGGTCTCTACAAGCGAGTAACGGCCTGGCAACAAGCACTTGGCAGGTGGGGGCGGTGTGTATGTTTGTATGTATGTATGTGCGTATGTATGTATGTATGTATAAGCGGGTGAGATCATTTTTGAGGGCAGCTTCATCTCTTGATTCCCTTGATTTTCACCCACCCACGTTTTGCCTTTTGCTGTACATTTTTGTTGTGCGACCTAGGGTTGCTTTTATATTACTACTTGTTAAAAGTTTTTCCTATCTTCGAGTCCTCTCAATCTTCGTTATTTCATCCATCAAACTCCTCTATGTTGTTTCTGTGTACCGCATAAAATTTTGAACACTGTGCCGTATGTGTGTCTGTGTGTGTGTGTCTGTGTGTGTGACACGGCTCCGTGAGACGCAGGTGCTCGTCCCAAACGCGGATTTGGATTCTCGGTCTTTGTTCCCAGCCGCCAGCTCAGCTGCTTCAGCCGTAGCAACAACGCACGCCGCGGCGTCCGATACTGCTGCTGCCGTCGCCGTTGACGTGACCAGCCTGACCTTCGCCCCTGCCGCCGCCCCTGCCGCCGCCGCCGCCGCCGCCGCCGCCAGCACCCCTGGCAGCCGAGGCCAGCCGCTACCGTCTGGCACACCTACAGCGGCGGAGGCGACGGTCCCGGCAGGGCCTTCCTTCGGCGCCGCCACCGCCACTGCCACCGCCACCGGCACCGGCACCGGCACTAGCACCGGCACCGGCACCGGCGATGAGCTTCAACTGCACCTTCAATTCTTGGAGACAGGGGCAACATCCACAGGCAGCGCCGCCGCTACCGGTTTCACGTCATTGTACGGCGCCGCTGGCGTCGGCGTCGGCGGCAGCAACCCCAGCCCGCGAGGCACCATGCATTCGCTAATGCTTCCACAGCAGTACGGACAATCCCAGAATGGATGTACGTCAATAGGCGCCGCCGTACTGAGCGATGGCTCCTGCGGCGGCGGTGGCGGTGGTGACGGTGCCAGGGCTATGGCCGCCATGGCGACGGCGCCAGCACACGCTAACGACGGCGGCGGCGACGGCAGCGGCGCCGTCGACAACTGTCTTCCAAATCCGACGCCAGGCTCCCTCGCACCTTTCCACTCTTTGAAGCCCTCGGCGGGGGTGACTTCGCCCCGCCAGTTCCCCGGTACGGCAAATGCGATGGTCACGGCGGAGGCGATGGAGGAGGCGACGGTGGCTCTAAAGTCGGCGGGAGCGCAGAATGCTGCTACCGCTGTGGGGGCTGTAGCGCAAGAAGAAGAAATGACGCTGCTGGCGCTGCTGACTGGGTTGGAAACGGACCCGGAGAGCTTAGCGGTGTCGGCAGCAGAACACCCCGTTGGCTCAACGTGCAAACCCGGTGCGACGGCGCCGCCGCCGCCACCAGCGCAACATCGTTCTGCTATCTGCCATACATCACCTCCGTCGTACCGCGCTTTGCGCCATGCCTCCGCCCGGGCCGCCGGGGGCATTGGCGCCGGCGGCGACGGGGGCCGGGAGGCCTTTGTGGCCATGCTGGAAACCAACGCTGACAACAGCTGCGCCGGCGCCGGCGGCGGCGGCGGCGACGGGGGTTTTATCCGCGGCGGGGGTGGCGTTACAGCCAGCGGGTTTGTTTCCCTGTCGGTGCCGACGAGCGCCGTCAGCTTTGCCGGCGGCGCTGGCGGCGGCTCCCCCGCTGCCGCCAGCTCCGCGACTGTCAGCACGGCTGCCTGGTCACGGCCGCAGTCATCCCGCGTCCTTGCGTTCGCTTCCAGCCTGCGTACGGCACCACAGACGCTGCTGTCGCCGGGGGGGATCCTCAG
>NW_003307607.1:126363-128277 GCF_000143455.1 Volvox carteri f. nagariensis
CACCGGAAACTGCCCCGGCATGGCCAAGGCATCGTCATTNTCGTACGGGCTGTCGTACGGTACCGCCGCCAACGCTGCTACTGCCGCCGGGGATGACGCTGCCACGGAGACCTGCTCTACGCCGCAAACGCGCCCATCGCCGCTATTGCCAGGTCGCCAAAGCATGCTGCTACGGATTGGCAGTAGCGCACTGAGCAAGCTGTCGTTCCTTACCAGCGGACCCACCGACGTCGTCGTACCTGACTCTGGCCAGTCAATCACCGTCGCCGCACAGGCACGTCACTTCCCCGGCTCCTCAGCGGTGCCGTACGCGGCCGGGACCGCGGAGGCTTCCCCCGCCGTCGGGCCATCAGATTGTACGACCCTCGAAGACGACGCGGCGCTGGAGGTGGTTGTCGTCGGCGGTGCCGATGTGTCGCCTGGTAGCGGCGGCGGCGGCGGCGGCGGCGGTCGCGGCGGTGTGGGCTGTAACGGTACGGATGCGGCAGTATCTGTAAAGGCTGCCGCTGCCGGCCAGCGGCGGCAGCAGCTCCCGTCGCCGCCACTGCCGAAGCATATGCCATCACCCACCCCGCCGCCAGCGGCGGCGGCGGGGGCAGCGGCGGCACCGTCGCCGTTGCAGCGGCAGCACCCGCCAGAGCGCGAGTGCTGGCACGAGATTTGCGCTACAAGCGTCATCGACCTCGCTACGGGCGGCTTGGCGGTGGTGCTCGTCCAGCAGGACGTGACTGCCAAGGTGGTTGCGGAGCGGCACGTGCATCAGGTCGCTGAGGTGGAGCACCGGCTGCTGGAGCAGATCTTCCCGAGACACGGTACGGCAGGGGTATATGTTACAAGTTACAAGTTCCGCACAAGTACGGGGGTGTCCGTAAAAGCCGTGGGGCCCATATATATTTTGTGTGTGTGTGTGTGTGTGTGTGTGTGTGTGTGTGTGTGTGTGTGTGTGTGTGTGTGTGTGTGTGTGTGTATATATATATATGCGAGGCAGTGGAGGTGGAGGTGGAGGTAACAGGTGGTGGGCGCGCGGCATGGCTCTCCTTCTTAGGTGCGAGGGGTAGTAAGAGAGAGAGAGAGGGAAAGGGAAAGGGGTACAGCGCAAGAAAGAAAGACCTATACGCAATGGCGCATTGTGGCTCACAAAACGTTTTTACTTATTATATGTTGCAGCGGCCGCCGACCCACGGGACGGAAGGTAAACTGGATACACGAGGGTCCGCGGAGAACACGGGAGAGAAAAGATTCATCGAGAGGGGTATTCATCACCAAAATTGCAATCGGAACAAAACCCTATACACCGCCCATTGCCCCCCCCCTCTCTGCCCCCTTGCCCACTGCGCCCGGCGGCGGCTGCGGGGCCCCCAAACACCACCGGAATCATGCACGCACGCATGCATGGCGGTGACACCGACACCACTCCACGGCGGCGCTCCACGACTTTACGACGGCGGTTTTGATGACGGCGATGTCATGTACGACATGCAGTTCTGCAGTACATCACGGAGGAGTCCGTCGCGCCATCGGTTATGTCAACAGCTACTGGTCTCATGACTGGCGCCGGCTTCGGCTTCGGCGGCGGCGGCGGCGGCGATGGCGCTGCCTCGCCCGATGTGGGGCAGCACGAGTCGCACTCCCAGCTAGGCTACAGCCCGCTGAGTGCCAGCAACTGGCGGCCGCAGATTCGTGATTGCAACCGCCTGGCCACGTGGCATCCCAAGGTGTGTGTGTGTGTGGTGCGTGCGTGCGTGAGTGTATGTGTGTGTGCCCTTTCGGGGAAAGGCCTATGTCGTACGGCGATGTTGTTGCACGGCATCAATGCGCATCAATATTTTCGCTCTCTTCAACTGGGTGGTGGTGGTGGTGATGGTGGTGAGGGTGAGGGAGCACATCATTCCTCCCCCTCCCCCTCCCCCTCCC
>NW_003307607.1:128692-134852 GCF_000143455.1 Volvox carteri f. nagariensis
TTCCCTGATGCACTGATCAGTGCCTTGTGTTGTGTACGAACCCCTGCTTTTGCCCATCGTCCATTGCGTGCCGCAGGTGACGGTGCTGTTCGCCGACATCCAAGGTGAGAGGGATACACACAAGTACCTCCGGGTGTTCCCGGACGTCCGGGGACCTTGACTCATCTTGATAGTCCTCCACCTCCACCACCCCCACGGCCCCCCGGCCGCTCCAGGCTTTTCCCCGCCCCCCCCATCCACCAGCACACGCCCCCATTCCGCTCTGCGGTGCAAACCCTCCTTCCCCCTTCCCCCTGCGCCGCACCGCACCCTCCTCCCCGCTCACATCTCTCTGCCACACGTGCTCGTCCAATACCGCCGTCCAATACCGCTCTCCCCCACCCCACGTCGCGCTCTCCGGTTGTGGGTTCAGGGTTCACCCCCATGTGCAAGGTGCTGCCGCCCCGCGTGGTCATGGCCTTCCTGAACACCCTCTTCACGCGCTTCGATGCCATGCTGGACTTCTATCGTGTGTATAAGGTGGGGGTTGGTTGGGGCATGTCGGTGGTAGGTGCGTCACAGAAAGGGGTTCCCGCAACAACCCTGTCCTTGCCTTTTTCCACCCCTCGACAATACCACCTCCTTTCACTTCCTTTTCTCCTTTCCTCACACACGTCTTTATATGCCCTTCTAAATGCTCGTCTTACTAAAGGTTGAGACCATCGGCGACTGCTACATGGTCGCCGGGGGCCTTATTCGCGAGGACGAGGACGGCATGGCGGCAGTCCAGGGAGGGGGGACTGTGGACCCGGACCAGGCGGCCAATGTGGTGGGATTCGCAAAGGTGCGGATGTAGGAAATGTTGTATTGACTCCTTGGACGTCCTTATCGACGTTGCGGACTATGGTGGAAAGTCGATCCTTCGCTTCACATCAACCAGGTAGCCCGACAGGTCCACAGTCCCTAGGTCCCTAGGTAACGTCCCTCTCCTGCCCCCCTCGTGCTCCACCCAGGCAATGCTCCGTGCTGCAGCGTGTGTCCGCCTCCCCACCACGGGCGCTCCCGTGAAGATCCGCGTGGGCATACACAGCGGGCCCGTGGTCAGCGGAGTGGTGGGAACACGCATGCCGAGGTTCTGTCTGTTTGGAGACACAGTAAACACGGGTAAGGACCACCAGGCGCCAACACGCAGTGGTTTCCCCGGGAGATCCCGGGATCGAGACCTGTCAGGGTCGAAAATCCTTTCGATGGTGGAGGGTAAAGTGCCCCTAGTCGATGGACGCTGGTGACCTAGGGATAAAGTGACCTTGCATGCCGACCAGGAATGGAGTTGGGCCGCCGTCGACCCACCGTTGGATGCCGGTGGTGGGTGCGGAACCTGAGCGATCCACTGAGAAGTTAACTAGGGTAACTGGATGAGGGTGCCCCGAAATACCGGGGAAGGCAGGGTCTGCCGGGTAGCGGCCGCAGGGTGAAGATATGGCCCCCTGTCCCACACATCATACACAGTGGTGACAACGCCAGTGGTGACCAATGCTTCATCTATTGAAAGTCGAGCTGCTCATTAGTTGCATCTAGCGACATAAACAACTCAAACATTTCGTAGCTTCTTTTCAGATCGACAACGATGAAAATATATTTATTCTGAATGCTTTAACCTTTGCACAATTTGTACTAATATGTAATCTAGTAATAAGACCACTGTTACAAGTAAACTGTATCACTTACGGTTTACACTTACTGCAACATCCCCTACATGACTAGTTTTGATTACTGACCCTTGAGAACAGTCCTTAGCAATTTCTTCTCTGGTTCTTTCATAAATTAACACGTTCATAGCGAAATCAGGTTGATTAGGTAAGTATTGCGTTACGGATTCTAATCCAGATTAAAATCCCCTATTTTTTATTTTTCTAAAAACATAATCAAGTAGCGTACTATCCAATGTATCAATGAATTACTACAATATATATCATTGTATAATAGATATGGTGGGGTATAATAAGAATAGTTTATTCTTACCCTTACTTTCTAAATAGGGTTTAAATCCCTTAAAAGGTGCGTTTTTATTCATCAATAGGAAGTTTACCCTAAATAAATAGATATTTGGGGCTTGTTCACTCAAAAAGTGATATCATTATCAAAAGCAGATGATCTTCTATTCTTTTATTCCAGTTTTGTCTTGAGCTTTCTCATTGATACGCTGCTTCTCTTGGCTACCTGCTAACGCTCCATACACAGCGAGCCGCATGGAGAGTACGGGCGTCCCTGGCAGCATCCACGTCAGCGAGGACACTTACGGCATGCTACAGCAAGAGCCGGGCTGGCAGTCCACAGGCGGCATTGAGGTGAGTCCTTAGATCCTCCTACAGAACCTCCTCATTGAACAGGGCGAGTTGGAACTCACGGGGACAGATTACCACGCGTAAAATCTCCATGCGTGTCTTCAGATTTCCCTTGGTGGTGGTACACCTTCCCGCGTGTCTCTGTTGCGTTGTTGTCTCTGTTGACCCCCCCTTACCCCCGTTCCAACTGAGCGCGCAGGTGAAGGGCAAGGGCCTCATGCGCACACACCTGTGGACCCCGCCCCAGAGCTACGCTGACCCAGTCATTCAGCCGCCGCCATTGAACAATGGTTCGTCACTCTTGATGACCCATGGGTCGGTTCCAAACAGCGCCGCCGCCGGCATCGAGCGCGGCATTGGCGGCAGCAGCGCTCCAGTGCCGCGGATTCTCACTGCAGCTAGTGCAATTCCTATTTGGCGGTCGCCTGAGGGCGCTCAAGGGCTGGCCGGAGATACGCGGGGCCCTGGCGGCGGCGGCGGCGGCGGCGGCAGCGGCGGCAGCAACGGTGGTAGGACGGTAACCGCCTCCGCCATCCCCGATCCCCAAGTTCTGCTGGAGCAGATGGACGCGCTGGCCAAGAGCATTGCCGAGCTGCCCTCCGCGCCGTCGGGCAGCAGCGGCGGCACCGACGGTGATTGCCGTTCGGAAAGGGGTGTCAGTACGGCGACGGTGGTGGAGTCGAGCAGGACATCCCCTCGTCCTCCTCCTCCGGCGGTGGAGCAGTACCATTCGTGTGGCGGCGCGGGCGGCCAGGTGGTGGTTGAGGGCGACGGCGGCGGGGAGCATCCCGAGGCGGCGTCGACGCTGTCGACGACATTGCTGGAAGCGGCGGCAGCGACCGCACACGAGGGCGCGGGAGGTGGGGGCTGCCCTCGCCGGGGTAGCGAGGAGGGCGGCGCAGAGTTGGAGCAGGAGAAGCCGGCCGCCGTTACCCTCTGCGCCTTCGGCCTGGGTCTTACCGCCGATCCGCATCCCACCACCACCATGACCGCCACCACCAGAGCGACCATCAGCAGGTCGACTACCGGGCAAATCATGGCTCCCATTGAAACTTTCCAACCCTCCGCCATCTGTGGCGCCGCCGCCACTGCCGTCGGCGGCGCCGGCGCCGCAGCCGCCGCCACTGATGCCGCCGCGGACGTCGATACCGTGCAATCTTGCAGTGCATCCACTAGATTGGTTTTGGGTGGCCTGGGCCTCGACCGGCTGGCCTCCCGCGACAGCAGCAGCGGCGCCGCCGCCGCCGCCGCCGCCGCAGATGGCTCTGGACTGCTGCACAGACAACCTACCTCGGAGCGCTTCGGTGCGGCTGAATCGCTGCAGGCACTGCTACCGCGGCCGTCGGGTCTTGCGGGCTTCGTGGTTTCGGCGCTAGATGGCAGCCGTAGCGGCAGCAGCTATCTGGCGGAATGCCACGCCAGCTTGGCGGCGTGGCATCAGCCGCCGTCGGGCAGCACGTGAGCATCAGTACCAGCTATCGTCAATCGCCAGCTATATGTGTTTTTTTCTTTCCACTCGAACTATCGTTGAAGATTTCGCGAGCAGCGCAGCAAATTGACTTTCATTTCAATTGCAACTTTCCACGAGGAGCGAGGAGCCTTTCCGAGGGGTTTTGAGCAGGTTTTTCTCTCACTCACTCACTCTCTCTCTCTCACTCTCTCTCTGTGTCCCCGAGTGTGCACATGTGTACGTGTACTTACATGGCGCGGTAGGGGGGCAGGCGCGAGGCAAGGTGCCAAAGCAGGACTTTAGTAGGGAGGTTCGCGATATTTGATGATTGAGGCCCTGGGGCTTGCTGAGAAGTAGAGGAGGCGCGTGCACCTGTGTGTGTGTATGTATGTGTGTTACAACGTGGCTAATGCTGCCTGTATGATTCTTGGCGATATTTTCTATGTCCCATGTTCATACATCCATTCACCAGAAATAAAGAGCCTGCATGTCGTGTCGTGATAGCGTATTTTCCAGTGGATGAATGGATGGATGAATCATATGAGCATATGCACGAAAAATGTATAATGGACTTTGTGCCATATGTCGGATTTCTGATGAATGATTTTTGTGGGAATTTTGATGGGACGCGGGTTTTGATTCAGAGTTATAGGAGCGTTAAATAATTTATATATACATAGATAACATAGACGTGCACCCGAAACGTCGTGATCGTCATGTGACTCATCGCCATGAAGCCGGGAATAATAAAAATAGAAACTAAATTAAAAAGGATAAAAAATGTATCGAATGCAACTTGTGCTAATGAATGTGCCAGTAAGTTGCCGCATGTTTTTGAACGATGATACGGCCGTTAAAGTTTCGTACGTTTGTCGTACGTACTCTAATGTGAAGTGGTTTGGGTCTCTTAGGTTGTAGTGCGGCCCGGGGTAGTAGGGCAGAGGCGGTCGCGCGAGGCGCAGCGCAAAAAGGAGCGCCTCCCGACCTTCGGTAGATAATTTTGCAGCAGTTTGTACCGCAGGTTCTTACTTTACGTTCGTACCGTACGGCGTGCGGTCGCGCCTGTTTTTGCCCAATGGTGGTGATGATGGTGGTGGTCATGTGGATCAGGGATTAGAATACAGGCAAGGGTCCATCGCATCAATGTCGAGTGACGAATAGAGTAAAATAAAAATTCCGTATGTTTGGATGTATGTCTGTATAATGAAAATACGCGTATGCTTGGATGTATGTTTATACAATAATGGAAGCGCGCCCGCCCGCGTGTGTGCGTTTGTCTGTGTGTCTGTGTTTTATTACTCGCCGAATGCTGAAAATGATTAAAAACTATTTTCAATATCTATGTTTTCGGCCAGCTGTTTTTGACGCAACCATACCTACATACATAAACGTTAGCATGGCCGTCTGTCTGCCTATACATCACCTATACACAACATCGGGTGTTCATCATTCGACGTGTCCGCAGCAAGTAGTGGCTTCGGACCTCGCCATGGAGGGCGATGCGCGTGCCCTCGCCCTCGCACACACCTCCTCGCGCGCTTCTGTTTCCTGTGCTGCACGGTGGCGGTGTGCGGCTACTGCACGCAGCCATGCGGCTCTTGCGCCCACTTCACGCGGCGAAATGCCTCCTTTCATTTAGCCGCCTTGTGTGTGTGTGTGTGTGTGTGTGTGTGTGTGTATGTGTGTGTGTGTGTATGTGTGTGTGTGTGTATGTGTGTGTGTGTGTGTGTGGCTGTTACAGTGGGCTCCAAACTCACTTTGTCATAATCCATTAGCCCTGTGTTATGATCCAATAGCATATAGCTGCTGTTACACTGCCCAAAGTGCCGTATTTTCCCTCAATCTTCCTCATGTAGACACATGCAATCACGTGCGTGCATGCATGCACGTACAATTACATACACGCTGGTCGTACAGGCGGTTAAAATTTGTTTATGACATGCATTCAGAGAGACAGGGGTTTTCCTGGCAGTGCAGTTCAGTGGTGCATCGATAAATAAAAGTTTGAGGCTGTGTGAAACACACAGTGTCATGTTTTACGGCCCGATTCCTCCCCGGGGGAAGAGAGAGGTGAGGGGTTTACAAGAGATAAAATATTATTCAAATGAGGACAGGCAGCTTTATTGAACTGCATTTGTTCACTGGCCGACAGACCGCATTGGGTGATAGTTGGGCGACCTTGTGATGGTGGCTTCATGCGCCATACATACGTACATACTACATACATACTACATACATACTACATACATACATACATACATACATGCATTCGTCGATCTGAAAGCAAGGCCTCCATTCTAGAGTCCATCGCCGTACATCTCCTTCGCTCCGCTGCTTTGTGCATGCGCATGGACTTTCCCAGGAAATGGATGTTGTATGTGGAGGT
>NW_003307607.1:134902-138253 GCF_000143455.1 Volvox carteri f. nagariensis
AAGAGAAAACAAGGAATATGGTGTTTGTGTGTGTTTGTGTGTGTTTGTGTGTGTTTGTGTGTGTTTGTGTGTGTTTGTGTGTGTTTGTGTGTGTTTGTGTGTGTTTGTGTGTGTTTGTGTGTGTTTGTGTGTGTTTGTGTGTGTTTGTGTGTGTTTGTGTGTGTTTGTGTGTGTTTGTGTGTGTTTGTGTGTGTTTGTGTGTGTTTGTGTGTGTTTGTGTGTGTTTGTGTGTGTTTGTGTGTGTTTGTGTGTGTTTGTGTGTGTTTGTGTGTGTTTGTGTGTGTTTGTGTGTGTTTGTGTGTGTTTGTGTGTGTTTGTGTGTGTTTGTGTGTGTTTGTGTGTGTTTGTGTGTGTTTGTGTGTGTTTGTGTGTGTTTGTGTGTGTTTGTGTGTGTTTGTGTGTGTTTGTGTGTGTGTGTGTGTGTCATGGCAGCAAGTGAAATTGGGTACACGAGATCCTAAATCTCCAGGATAATGACTCTTACTCAGCATGCGCATGTACGTGTATGTGCACGCTTCTGTATGTGTGTATGTATGTATGTATGTATGTATGTATGTATATCTATCAAACCTTATCTGACGGGGCCATTGTGTCCTTACAATATTTATATGTTATGTCGGAAGCAAGTGGGGAACATCGCTTGTTGCGTCACGGCGCATCGAGGTGACTCAGGCGCTCAGGCGCATGGAGGAGTGAGTCTGTGTGCACACGGATGGGATGTTTAGGCAGGGGGAAAGACGCGAATCATAGGCAGGGGGGAAGCAAGAGGACAAGCAGCAGCAGGAGGACGAGGAGGGAGCAGGAGGAGGAGGGAGCAGGAGCAGGAGGAGGGAATGCAGGTGGAAAGGGTGAGGAGGAGGTGAGGAAAGGCCTCCAAAGGAGAACATTTTTCCGGAAGGTAGGTGTGAGGAGGAGGGAGTACCCGTGTGTGTTTTGAGGAGAAGGGGGAGAGGGGAACGGGTGCTCTCATCCATATGCTGAATCCAGGAGTGAGAGTGATGCGCACGTGTGCGAGGACGACAACTTGGGAGTTGAATTGTAATTAGGTCTGGTGGGGGGAGAGCGAAAACCAAAGTCATTTGCTGCCGGGTTTGGAGTCAGCTCTCGAGGTTAGCCGTTGGCCGTTGGTCGTTGGTCGTTAGAAGCCCAGGAGATAGAGCCCATTAATGTACGTGAGCCTTGGAACGCGGGAGGGAGGGCTTCATAAATTATTAAGTACGCAGCTGAATTGTTGGATATTGCTCGATGTGGTGGGTGGCCCTAAAATGTTTAGTTGCGAGTAGTTGCTTCCGGGGTGTGTGTGTGTGTTGGGACTCCCTAGGGTCTGTGGATGGGTTATATAGGCGGTTAACGGATGACGGTTGACGGTTGGCGCACGATCCTCGGTTTTTGGAGGTTGTGTCGGCAGCGTGTTGGATGGAGGGTGCATCATCCGAGCGCTGTTTTATAATATAAAGGTTGCGAACTGATCGAGTTCATACCCAAATACTGGCACGCGCGCGCCCATCCACTTGCAGGTTCAAATCCCCTCTTCCCGCGCGACGAAATCCCGCGCTTCTAGGACCGGCTCGATGCGTGGACACCCTGTCACCGCGGGTGATGACAGTGATATGAACATTGTGTGTGACATATCAAAGGGGACAGAAATGGTGGTTGGCAAGGAAATGGAAAAGGGATTAGGAGTATTGTTATTTTTATTATTACCGAATGTATAAAGTAATGGATATCAAAATCCAATAATAATCCCGAACCACGGAATGAGTATAAAACCTTCAAGGGGTTGGATACAAGGAAGACCTCGCATCGGATACCAATGGCCAACTGCAGTGGTAGTAGAGTGGTTGCGTGAGTACGTATGTATGTTTGCACGCGCGCGCGCACAGTCGTGCTTGTGTGAGTGTGCGTGTGCGTGTGCGTGTGATGTTGCGAAATGTTTGGAACTTGATGACGTCACGCACTGGGGGGTGGGCGGGGATGGGTGGGTGCACGACACGCGACGACGACACGGAGCATTCCTCTTCAAGGAACTGCCCGGGGCCACCTACCTACCTACCTACCTATCTACCTACCTACCTACCTACCTACCTACCTATCTACCTACCTACCTACCTACCTACCTACCTACCTACCTACCTACCTACCTACCTACCTACCTACCTACCTACCTACCTACCTACCTACCTACCTACCTACCTACCTACCTACCTACCTACCTACCTACCTACCTACCTACCTACTTACCTACCTACCTACCTACCTACCTACTTACCTGGCTGTCTGAAGTTTTGCAGGATGGTGCTAGACCTGCGTAGACCTGGCGTAGCTAAGCTGTTGTTGGCCAAAACAATAAGTTTATTGGTGGTCGTGGTGGCGCTGAATTGATGAGAGTCGCTTCTTCTGAGCCGCCTGGGGAGGCAGCTGCTGGAGAGATGGGACGACACGAGTGGTTTCGGTAGTAACAGACCAACACCGGGTGATCATGATAGCGGGTTGGCTGACTACACAAACGCAGACATACTAATAACAATACACACATATTTGGAGATACGCGTGCAGACTCACACGCATACATACATACACACATACACAGACTCAAAGAAGTGTAACATGCAGGCAGTGTAACATGCAGGCATACGGGCATATGCACTTATAGATGCGAACGTATATTAGATATATAGTGTATACCGTTTCGGTCCGGAGGTGGAAAGAGGCCAGCACTGGGCTCGATAGTCGGCAAGTCTGGAATTCAAATATCAGAGGCGCTATCGGAAGATGTGGGTTCGGATCCCACTGGTGGTCTCCCCCCCACCCGGGTTCCTCCGGTGCGTTGGAGCGCAATACGAAGATCTATACACTGCCGCAGAGCAGTGGCGGAGGAATAATCCTGCTTGTACCAGGACTTGTACCAGGCTATCTTCAAGATGGTCGTTGGATACCAGAAACGGGTGTCGAATACTTGCAACTCGAACTGATGTTTGTAGCCGGCCAACAGGTGATCGTGCCTTGCCTTGATAAGGGAGAACGGTTTTACGACGCTTACCGGAGAAATGCCCCGCCAATGATGGAGTAGTTCCGCGGCCGTTGCCGTTGCCAGCATCAGGCCCGGATCAATATGTGACATACATACAGCCACAGAAAGGGCTCCTGTCTGGGTGCCTGTCTGTCAGTCTGTCAGTCTGTCAGTCTGTCAGTCTGTCAGTCTGTCAGTCTGTCAGTCTGTCAGTCTGTCAGTCTGTCAGTCTGTCAGTCTGTCAGTCTGTCAGTCTGTCAGTCTGTCAGTCTGTCAGTCTGTCAGTCTGTCAGTCTGTCAGTCTGTCAGTCTTTCCCACCTGCTAAATAAAAGGGCGGCGC
>NW_003307607.1:138734-139648 GCF_000143455.1 Volvox carteri f. nagariensis
GGAGCGCCGGCGACAGCAGCACTGCCGGGGGCACCAGAAGCAGTAGTACTGGACCTAACCCCACCCTCAGCGGCACCGGACCTCCATAAGGGGAAAGCATGCAAGCCCCGCAAGACCCAAGGAATAAAGAAAATCCGCAGGCCAGACCTGACGGGGGAAGCCAGGCGCACGTTCTTTCTGGCGCAAACAGCTGCAGCCCGAGCAGCCCGCAAACAATCCGCAGAACTGGCCCAGCGAACTAAGGACCAGAAGCGGCTGATCCATAAAACGTCTGCAGCGGAGAGACGCAGCGAGCTTATCCAGTCTGCCCGTAAGCAGAAGGCGAAAGGTGCCGAAGCCACCCAGGGGACCCAGGCCTCGGGGAGGGAGCTGGGGACTGCTGCTGCGGAGGGGGACGACACGATTATGGAGGCGGAATCAATGGGCTCCCCATCCCAGAGCCTAATCTTACACCTCCCCACCGCCTCCCAACCTGGTTTTAAAGACCAGCCCACTGCCACCCCCACCCAACTCTGTTGATGGAAGCGACGACCACAATCAAGCGCCAACAGGGCGCAATGCAGGGACGGCCACTTCGTATTGCAACACAGAACATGCAGGGTCTGCTGGCCAAACACAAGGACAAGATTCATGCAGCGGCCAAACAGTGGATAGAGATGGGGCTGGATGTGATCTGCCTGCAGGAAACCCACCACACCAATGCCCACCACCAATCCCTGTTTGAACGCGAGCTAAGCATGGCAGCTGCAACAGCCCACAGCCGGNGCTGGCGAGTAGTGGCCAGCTCGTGGTCTAACTCCATCCACACGGGGGGCGTCCTTACCCTCGTCCGACAAGGCCTAACAGCTACCGTGGAGACCAAGCCTAATAAGCCGAGTGTACAGGGTCGGCTGACGAGCTGCCTGCTTCGCTGG
>NW_003307607.1:139729-147828 GCF_000143455.1 Volvox carteri f. nagariensis
ATAAACCTACAAGTTTACTGTATTTTAATAGAATCTGTCTTACCGGAGAATCAGATATACGCAATTTAGGCCGTCCATCACTTGTGCGCGTCTCTGTGTGCGTGTGCTTGTGCTTGTGCGTGTATGTGTATGTGTTTGTGTGCGTGCGTGTTTCAGCGTGCATGTGCTCACTAGTTGTTCAGTATAGACGAAAAACAACTAGTAGGAGAAGGAGAAAACCATGCGCAGATATGCCTCGTTCTGTCCGCGAAACTACGCTGATTGCCTGACGGCCTCCTTGCTGTGAGGAAAGGTTACAAGTTACAAGTTACAACTTCCGCACACAAGTGCGGGTGTGTCCGTAAAAGCTGGGGGGCCATGGACGTTATATTGGTATTCATGCGGGTACGCGGGAGGTCATCATCCCTCGTCCGCTTCAGGGCGAAGCGCCTCAGCGCGACGTGCCTGGCCTCCCAAATTTCCGAGAGGTACCTGCCTAATGCCAGGGGTGGCGCCTCAGTCATAATGGTGCGCATGCTGCGCCCTTTAAAGACAAGACCACCATTATACTTAGCCCGTATGCCCTTGTAAGCGGGACATTCGTCGAAAACATGCAACTCATCTTCAACCGCTCCACAGTCACAAAGCCTGCAGGTACGCGCGGTGCGCTCACGCCCATTAGCCCTATTAACCTCTAACTCCCAACAGCCTAACCGAAAACACATGAGCACATGATGTAGTCGCTGGGGCATGGTCACTTTAGTGTGCTCCAACCAATCGAGACGCGCACCCCTAGGCGGGGCCGCTCCCATCCAGTTCATATAGCGACAAGCCTCAAACCGATTGGTTCAGGTAATCCCTATGTGGAAAACGCGGGGGTCACCCAAGGTATTCGGGCACTCCCACCGTGCATCAAGCCGCTTGGCAAATACCTTAAGAATGCTCTCAACTGGCAATTTAAGGGTGGTGTAGTACGCTATAAGATCATTACCGCGCGTATTAGTGGGGGATTCCGCTCCTAAGCTAGTAAGAAAGGCTAGTACCTTGCTTGTCCAACACTCAGTGACGTCCCCAAGTGCCAATTCCAGGTCAGCGACAAATGCCCGGTGACACAGTGTTCCCGGCCTCTTAACCACAGAGTTCCAAAACCTAAGTACAAGATTGGTCCAATGGAACTGGAGCGGCCTCTGTGACAGCTCGCGGTATAGGGAAGCCATAGTCGAGGAAAGAACGTTTTTGCTGGACGGCATGTATGATGTGTGAAACAGGGGGGTATATCTTCGCCCGTGGCGCCTACCCTGCGAAACCCTGCCTTCCCCGGTATTTCGGGGCACCCTCATCCAGTCACCCTAGTGTGGCATGTATGCATGGACGGAGCTTCATGAGAGCCAATGCGAGGGAGCGGCCGAGACGTCAGTCGTGATTTTATTTTGTTTTGGCCGCACACATGTTGTAGATAAGACAGTGTCGCAGGATCCGAGAAGTGTACGGCTGAGAAGGAACAGAGTACGGCAGAGAAGGAAGGCCAGTGAACCCTGCGGGCCGTGGGAATGAAGAGGTGATCTCTCGATGACTAATCGGTTCATGGTGCGGATGACTGTTGCCGGTGGTAAAGACAGAACGAAAGTGAAACAGGCATAAATAGATATTTTAATATTTCCCCTTGTTTAAATTGCTTGGTTGTTGGGGCTCTTGCATTGTACTATGTCCCTAATCTCTAATCACACGCGTGTGGCTAGAGATAGGCTCTTGGGCCTCTACTGGCTCGTATGTATGTTGTTACAGGGTGGTAAAGCTCAACCAGCGGCCCCCTTTCCCGAGGCAGTTCCCTGCTCTCCCCTGCGAGAGGGGCACCCTAATCCATTCACCCCATCCGACTTCAGAATGTATTCGTATGTATATGGTTAATCGTTACATCTCCCTGGGTCACGCAACCGAAGCTTAGCAAGCACACACACATACATATATACATCTTTACAGGCACGCACACGTGTGTCTTCTACATGCACATATAACGCATGCTCACACACGCACGCTTCATAAACCCGTGTGTGATTGTGCGTTGAGCCAAACGAGATGACTTGGCGCTGTTGAAAGGCAGTCTACGCTCGCAACCAGCGCAGGCGCCCCGCGTGTTCATCAGCACAAAGATGACAGGTTGAAATTGTTTTAGCTGCAGGCATAGGGGCGCAGAGACCCCGAAATGCCAGTGCATAACACGGAGTAGAAACGAGGGATGTTTGTTCGGTATTGTCTCAGGAAGCACGCACGACGACCCGCTAAACAAGGCTTCAGCATCCCCCAGTCACTTCCCAATCTGTCCAAGAGCCCCCAAAACCCAGCAGCACTCCCGGCCCCCCCCCAGCCATCACCTTACTTACCGACTAGCATCCCCATCAGCATCATCTTAACTCTTGCCGTACGACGCGACACATCAGCTCTACGATCCCCCCCGCATCAATAATAAAAACACCGAAATAACCCCTCGATACTTACAATGCAGTACGAAGCGTTATGATGCAGAACAATGTCGTATTACAGCAAAGTTAATCCAGCATCCTTCCGAAATGAGGCCCAAGTGTGTCTCTTGCGCTCTCTCTCTCTCTCTCTCTCGCGCGCGCGCGCGCCTCCCTCGAGTCGTACGTACAAATAGAACGGCAGTCGGCAGTGTAACTTTCCGTCAGCATCACAGCCCATTGCCACATCATAGCACCGACTCTATGAATCAGCTCGCTCTAGAAAGGTATGCTCGTCCTTGTTAGTTAGTCCAACTAACTAATATGCCGCAAATACAACACGGGCGCGTTTGCGCTCTGGCGTTGTTGTTACGGGAAGAAAGAAAATGACCCGCCAGGCTTCGATCTTGATCGCGTCAGAGAGATAAATTCCCTATTCACTCTAGCCTCACTCCGTTCGCATTTCCCCCGACCTTTCCCTCCTCCCCCGCGCCGCACCGCCAACAGGCGGGCGAATCGAATGTTCCGCCCTGCTCCCCGCACTCCCGCGAGCACGCACGCTACTTCCCAAACCCTAAAGTCCGCATCTGAGATAAGAAAATAAAACGACTGCTCGCTCAGGAAACGTTTGCCGCCGATGAAGTCGGCCCCCCGCAGGGTGAACACATCGACATGCCTTCTGTAGTAATAGCGATCAGTACGGCACTTAGCAATCTGGGACTCTCTTGGAGTCCGCAAAGGAGCAATGCCAATGTCATACTGGAGCATAAATAAATACGGAAACGTTTTTCCAGAAAAAAAAACAAAAGACGCAATCACCGTTTACCAATTCCTCATTGGGTGGTTTGCGCTGCATTCCCCCAGAACCAGCAAGCCGTTGTCGCTGCCGCTGCCGCTGCCGTTATTACCGCTGCTGCATTTAGCTTCAGTTAACGGATGTCAGCGGCTCACGTCCGTAATTCACGCTATCAAACGCATGTGTTCATGCAAGGAGGGGATTACAGCTTCATCCGTGGGGCCATCCTCCTCCTCCCCCTCCTCCAACCCATGTGTGCCCATTTCTGCGGAGTCGGTGAGTTACCTTTCAGGTTGAACACTCAGCACCAGCACACCACTACCAATGGAATCGGCCGGATTAGCGCCGGCGTCAACTCCAACACTACACTACACTACACTACACTACACTACACTACGCGTGGTCAGCTCGCAGCAGGTCTCTCATTCTCACTATAACCGGTCAATCCATCTCATCGTCCATCATCTGCACATCGGGGTGCATCAAGCCAGATGATTTCAATCCCGCTCTTTTTAAGGATCGAACCTATGACCTTCTACATCTCTGTATCGCAATTAAACATAATTGCTATGTCTAGAGCCAAATGCGAGAATGCGTTTGTATGTCTGCATGCATGTATGTGTATGTATAGATATGTATGCAAGTATGATGTCTGATGTGTGAAACAGGGGGGTGTATCTTCGCCCGTGGCAGCTACCCAGCGAAACTCTGCCTTCCCCGGTATTTCGGGGCACCCTCATCCAGTCACCCTAGTCAACTTCTCAGTGGATCGCTCAGGTTCCGCACCCACCACCAGCATCCAACGGAATCTGCCGGGTCAACAGCGGCCCAACTCCGTTCCTGGCCGCCTCGCAGGTTAACTTTAACCCAGGTCACCACCGTCCATTAACTAGGGGCGCAATGCCTTCCACCATCGGAAAGACTTTGACCCTAATGGGTATCGATCCCGAGGATCTCCCGGGGACAATGGTCGCGCCTTACCAGTAGTGCCAAACCCTAATAGTATGTTGTTACAGGGTGGTTAACTTCGCCAGCGGCCCCCTTTCCCGGGGCAGTCCCTGCTCTCCCCTGCTAGAGGGGCACCCTAATCCGTCACCCCATCCGACTTCAGAGTGTATTCGTTGGGTTCGGCAACTCACCACCAGCATCCAACCAAATCTAGCGGATCAACGGCGCATCAACTTAGTTCCTGGTCAGCTCGCAAGTTGATATTATCACGTCCTACACCGTCCATATGATGGGGGGCCACCTCCCATTTCATCACTCCTCAAACACCCGAGGAGCTGGCAGGCGGATTTGAACCCGGGTCGACTGGGTCGACTGGGAGCAGAAGTCAGGCCTTAACTTCTGCCAGCCGCCTGCCTAATAGTATGTATGTACATGTGGGCTGTATGCATATGTGTACATGAGCACGCGACAGTGAATGCATTTGAAAACCCATACGAACAGATATGATGTTTGGGAACAACGTCAACAGACACGCAATAACACACACACACACACAATAGGAACTCACCACCCCGCCCCGCAGCCCTCCCCCTTCCCCCTCCCCATCCCCCTTCCCCTTCCCCCTTCCCCAGCTCCTCCTCCTCCTGCTCCTATCCCTTGAATTCACAATTAGAACTCAAGTCCTATGACGACACCGTCGTGCCTGATATTCCGTCCTAACCAACTAACCTGCTAACCTAACCAACTAACCTGCTAAACCTAACCAACTAACCATCCAACCTACCGCCCCTGAACCAATCCCACCCAACGAACCGCAATTAGGAGTCGCCAAGTGCCGCCGCCGCTGCTTGGGTATGTTCTCCTAGATGCGCTCCCGCCTCAAGCACACATACATACATACATACATGGCAGTCTCAGTCTGAGTCGGGGTCGGGAGCACGCAAGACTAACCGACTTGTGCTGTGTGCTCCCGACCCTTGCGCTGTGTTTCGGCTTCGGCCCCCGGCTCTCGCGGCCCACAGTGTAATCTAAGTCATACATACATACATACATACATACATACATACATACATACATACATACATACATACATACATACATACATACATACATACATACATACATACATACATACATACATACATACATACATACATACATACATACATACATACATACATACATACATACATACATACATACATACATACATACATACATACATACATACATACATACATACATACATACATACATACATACATACATACATACATACATACATACATACATACATACATACATACATACATACATACATACATACATACATACATACATACATACATACATACATACATACGTATCCCTCCAGCAACACATCCAGGCTCGGCATGCGGTATGGGCTGTGCGCTTCATCATAGCGGCCCTCGGGCTATCTAACGCGTCATGTGGGCCAGGGACAGGTGGAGCTGCAGGAACCACAGGTGGTACCGGGGGGCACGGGAGGGCAGATGGTGGTCTCCATCCCTGGGTCCGGACGCTCTCCGCCTATATGCTGCTCACCGACCCCGCCTTCCAACCGTGGGCCCCGACGACCGCCAGCCAAGCCGGGCCCCGACTCGGCGGCAGCGACCTACCCACGAATGTCAGCCGGATTGTGGGCGCCCTGGGACACCTACCACCGCTCCGGGATATCGAGACCAGCCCCCTGTCCCCCGGACCGTGGTGCTGGGCAACCGCGCTGTGGGGTAACCCGTTGCTCCCTGATACATGCATACGACACAGGCATCATCAATCCAGCGCACTTGCCGCCGTTGCTGCCGCGACCCCCTGCTCCGAAAACTAGCTATTGATATTCCCTTCGGAAGCTCCCCCAGCCGCCGGCGGCAGCACCATCGGCGGCGGCGGCGGCGGCGATGACGGCGGCGCCGCCTTCGACTCAACAACTGGAGGCCGCAGCGTCTTGGCACCTGCACCATAGCGGCCACCGCCACCGCCACCGCCGCCGCCACCGCCGCCACGTCGGACAATAGGCGCCAGGAACTTGCCCATGCCCAGCATCTCCGCAAGCGCGACGCTGCTGCAGGTGCTGGCGTTGGCGGCCTCCATGGCGCTAAGGCGTGGCGTGACGCCGTCGTTGCCGCGACTGCTGCTGAACGCGTCGGCATCAGCGTTGCTCCGCAAGCCGCCGAGGCCGCCGTACCTGGCGGAAGCGGAAGGGCACCTCCCCCCGCCGCCGCCGCTACTGCTTGGGTTGGAATCCCCCGAGAGGCTGTCGGGCGGCTGTCGTAACGCACTTACCCGTCGTCCGTACAACGGCCGCAAGCGGACGCTGTCGCCGTCAGCAACCGCTGCGCTGCTACCGCCGCCGCCGCCGCCATTGCTGTCCCCATCGTCCCGGATTTGAGTTTCATGCAGTGTCGTACCGTCAGGCGCCACGCTGTCGTACGGCGTGCCGACGGAGGTCATGGAAAGACCTGCCGCGTGTCGGCTGGACCAGAGCAGATCGAGTGAGATTGTACGACGCAATTCTGTCAGTGTGACGCTCACATTTGTATCCCGAAGATTCTGATCTTGATCTGAATTCGTATTTAAATTCCGATCCGCGGTGCTCCCAGCACTGCAACCTCCAGCCCCTAGCCCGTTGCCACCGTCACCGTCACCGCCACCGCCGCCGGGGCCGTCACCAGGATCGGCAGCGGCGACGGCCGCCGCCAGAGCCGAAGTCGTGGTGGAACTAGCCAGGCCGCCGCAGCCGCTACAGCCGGCTCCAGAGGCCACATTACCTGAAGTGATTCGCTGCTCCTGCTGCCGTACTCCGCTCTCCTCGGAGAGGTTTACCCAAGCACAGCTCAGCACTGGCGGTGCCGAAGCAGCAGTCGCCGCACCCGGGCGAAAAACGATCGGCAGCGCAGTAGCATCCAAAGGGACCGCCGCCGCCGCCGCCGCCGCCGCCCTGACGGCGGTTCCGCTGCCGCTGCCGCCGACGCCGACGCCGCCGCTGATAGCCTTGCATCCCACAGTGCCGCCTGCCAGAAAGCTGCTGCCGGTGACAGGATTTGAACCCGCGATTGTGCAAGGACTAGCTAGCTTGCGAGGATGCCCCTGTTTATGAGACTTGGTAAAAGGTAGTGGTGGTAGTGGTGGTGGCGGTGGTGGCGGTGGTAATGGTGACGGTGACTCTGATGGTGGTGCTGCAGTAAACTCTCGGAGAGTCTGCGGTTCGATTCCGGCCTGCGGTGATAAACGCTGTGATGATGGCTGTGGGGTCGACGACGCCGCGGAGGCGGCCGCAGCGGAAGCAGCGCTGGGGCAGCTGCCGCCGTTGGCGATTGCAGAAGCGGCAGTGGTAGTGGTGGTGGAGACGGTGAAGGCGGCGGTGGTATCCGCCCCAGCAGCAGGGGCCGGCGACGCCGGTCGCGGCCGGGCCCGGCTGGCAGGAGGCTGGCTGATGTCAGCGGCTGTGGCGGCGGCTGCAGCCGCAGCAGTCGCGGCGCCGTCGTTGGCGGTTTCAGAAGCTGCCGTCCCGGCCGCGCTGGCGGCGGTGGCGGTGACGTCAGCGCCGACAGGTGCAGACTTGGCTGGCGGCGGCGGCGGCGTCCACAGGTGCGTGCGCATAAGGCCTTTACCCTTTACCTGTACGATTGTACGGAAAAGGAGAGCAGGACGGATCAGGAAAGCAGGTGGGATTTCTACGAGGCATGGGGTGGGTGCGGGGGGGGGCCTGGGGGTGAGGGGGGGGGTCAATAGGGATTGTGCACAACATGAAGTCATTGTAGGGACTACAGAGAGTGGAGGGAGTGGAGGGAGTGGAGGGAGTGGAGGGAGTGGAGGGAGTGGAGGGAGTGGAGGGAGTGGAGGGAGTGGAGGGAGTGGAGGGAGTGGAGGGAGTGGAGGGAGTGGAGGGAGTGGAGGGA